>NW_026857511.1:0-95941 GCF_026571515.1 Ruditapes philippinarum | reverse complement strand
CCCACCATATTCCTTACCAGATATTTCGCCAATATATTATTCTTTTTAAATTGATAAATATTCAAGATAAAGAAGAGAATCAAAGTTAGGCGTAATAGAAACATTTTATTTCTTTGTAAGTTGTTGTGTAAACATCAAATGACACGCGTTTATGCTTCACACCATGAATTCCCATTTTCAGGAAGTTGGAAATCACTTATTTAGTGCCCAGTCTGAGTGAGAGACTGAGACATAGCACCTCGCTTAATATAGATTGGACAGCGGAATAAACTCTGCCTTTATGAATACGTTTATTCTTGGGAAGTCTGGTGTCATCTTAATACATACGCACCTTTATACATGTTTGTGATTTCATGCTTAGTATAATGATTCATATTGTAGAAACCATAAGCCTGACTATAATACTTTGGGGGTATCCGTGATTTTCCGCTGCGTGACAAACAATTTTTATCTCTAGAAGCCTGACGCCGTCTTTATTCATACCAACCTATAAATGTTAACGTTATTTCTTGCTTTCAATGATTCATATTGTAAAGACCATAAGTCTCGCAGTAGTAATATGGGGGTACCTGTGTAATTCTGCTACGTGGCCGACGATGTTTTTACGTCATTTTACATACGCAGTCCTACGCATAAACCCTTCCAGCCTGCTGAATCTCAGTAAGGGCTTATCAGCTAGTAAATCACTATTAACTGTATATCTCCCATTAACGCGTCCATTGAGTTGAGAGTTTTGTCATTATTTATTGCCCCTCTGTATTCTTATCTAATGGCCCCAACTTTGAAGGATCAAATTTCTATAGAAGATACACTCACTAAATTTATCAATTTTTTTTTCTCCTTTCTTTTGTAAATGGGTCTGTGGCCTAATTGAATTGTGAAACTTAGCAATTATTTGTAAATATACTTTATAACGTAAATTATGACAATAGTTAAGTGTCACTGTTACTCATTTTACTGACTGAACCCCTCCCGGCTCGCTAAAAAACAAAAAACAAAAACAAAAAACTGTTCATAGATGTAACTTTTACTGCAAAGTGCAAGCCTCTTAACTAAAATGACCAGGTAAGGATTAGCTCGACTATACTAAGAATGTGGTGAGCTGTCCTACTCACCTCGGTTTGCAAAATAGATAAATACAGAATCCCTAAAGAAAGCCCAACACGGTAAAATTGAAAATGTTGCAGGCTCGGTTTGATTGAGCCTGTTCATGGACGGTACTGGAAAGTGCAAGTTACCGTCCACACCCCCTAGCACCGGCTTAAGCAGAATTCAACATTTAAACATGAAATAGTAAAATTTTGAATTTAGAAACATCCGCAGAAGTCGACGTCAGCGTCCATACTTTAAATTAATGTTTATGCGCCTATAACTTCTTTATTTCTTAAGGTATCAATTTCAAATATATATTCCTAATCATCATCCACATCATTTGATAAGGTGCAAAACTCTAAAACCAGTATTTCCAGAACTATATCCCATTGAACTTAAAATAATGTTATATTTTACTCTAACATCTTCATTTCATATTAAAGTATTGACTTTAAACTTCAAACATGTGTTCCTTATCATCAACTACATCATATGTGACAATGTTTTTTTTTTTTACTCTAACACCAATTTTTCCAGGATTATCTCCCCATGATTTTTTTCCTCTCAAAAAAAGTTACTTTTACTTTCTTTTTTATTTCTTAAGGTATCAACTTCTAACTTCAAATATATTTCCTTATCATGTGTGACAAGATTCATAACTGTAGCATGAATATTTCCAGGATTATTTCCCCCATTAAACTTTTTTTTTTAAAATAAAAATTGATATTTTATAACTTTAAACAATAACATGGCAAGCTTCATAACTCTAGCATCAATATTTTCAGAATCATTATCCCTTTATACTTAGAATTTTCCTTATTAAATTCGGACTTCAACAAGAGCTGTCACACAAGATTAGTGACGAATGCCCCCGAAAAAGTTTCTTAAGCATGCAGGACTGGTAGTATTAAAAGAAAAGAGGATGAAAGTAACTAATTGCTTAATATTTTTCTTTGTATTATTGTACCTATAATCTCTTATTGTGATAGCGTATAAGTGTAACCCTGACCTTTGAATTCCTGGATACGACAGAATGTTGTCATGAGATAGACATTTGTGCCAAGTTATTTCAAAATCCCTCAATGCATGATAAAGTTACATACTGGACATGATTGTTGTGTAAGTGGGGACACACAAACGGACAGACGGACATGAGCCTTAGCTGCGATACATTGTCCTGATGTGGTAGGCATTTGTGCAAAAGTTATTATAAAAGATTTCCATGAATGCCGGACATGAATGTGTATCTTCAAACTCTTCGCGAATGAATGAATGCCTTCAAACTATAAGTATGACCTTGACCTTGAAGGTAGGGATAGGGGTCTTAGTCGCGACATGTCATCTTGATGTGGAAGATATTTATGCCTAGTTATTTTGTAATCCTTTGATGCATGACAGTCCGGACACGAATGTGTGTAACTATAAACTCTAATTTTGATATAGTGAACTTCAAAATGGTAGTGTGACCTTGACCTTTGAGGTAGGGGCGTGATAAGTTGACGCGTGACACATCGTCTTGGTGTGGAAGACATTTATCCCAAGTTATTTTAAAATTCTTCCATGCATGACAAAATTACATTCCGGACACAAATGTGTGAACCTATAAACTTTTATTGTGATGAAGTGAAACTTCAAAATGTTAGTGTGACCTTGACCTCTGAGGTAGGGACGTAATTCTTGGACGCGACACATCGTCTTGATGTGGTAGACATTAATGCCTAGTTATTTAAATATCATTCCATGCATGACAAAGTTATAGTCCGGATAGGAATGAAGTGGGGACGCACAGACAGACGGACGTCCAGACAGACAGAGGGACGGTGCGATTTTAATATGCCTCCCTTCGGTGGCATAAATATGTTTTTTTATCAACACCTATATCAGGTGGGATTAAATTTATAACTCATTAGTCCTGTATTTCTAGAATTATCTCCATTTCATTTTTGAATTAGGGATTTATTGAAAATTAATATATTTCTAACAATTATCTTTGTTATTATAAATGACAGCAACTCTAGACCTAAGATAATTGTCCTTTGTCATTACTCACATCATGCATGACATGGTTTATAACTCTAGTATCCTTATTTCAAGAGATATTTCCTCTTTGAACTTAGAATTTTACTTTAAAAACTTTATTTACATTTTGCTTGTATCATTTTGGTACATTTTTACACTAAAAAGTTAAATATTAGTTTTTCGTTACATCTAAAATGTTCTCTAGTCTTCCAACTATACATTGAAACATGATAGGATCATAAAACATTCTACGTAGGGTGCTGCTATCAGCAATACAGTGACAAGCCGTGTAATTATAATTAAATGCTCATCACTGGCCAGAGATAGGAAATTTTGGGGAAAACTGGAAATCTTGGGCTTGTGCGTAGGACTGTACGTCAATCATTTAATGTATTAAACTGGGCTAATGGGGATAGAAAAATGTCTATTATTATCACAAAGTTAAAAAGATATAGCTTATAGCAGTATGCTTATAGTTATGTACTGAGTCACCTTTTAGTTTTAACTTCGGTTTGGGCTAATACTGCAACCTGATGAAAATAAGATGTCATCGTATAACATACCTGTCAATTATGCGCATCCGGGTCATAATGAACATGTATTTGAAAAAGCGAAGTTTTGAACAATATATTAAGCAACGTATATCTTGGTTTATAAGTTAATTGTGCTTGTACAGTCTAATTGCAATAAAATGTTAGTTTCTTAAGTGTTAAATGAATATGTACCTATCTTATATTTTGAAATGCGTAATGCGTACTTCGTTGTTTTTTACTCAAGTTTGTACTGTATATTGTTTGGGTTTGAGTTTCCTTGATTACAAGTCATTAAGCGTTATTCTTAGGAACGTCGGTCAAACAATTATACGTGTATGTTGGATCATCGGACATTTAAACGGGTTGTTATGTTTCACGGTTAAGATTTTATTTTTATCTTATTATTTTATGAATGTAAGAACGGCGGTTCATACATGTATTTCATCAGCAATTTTCGCGGAGGGTCAATTATATGGCATCTTTCCGTCTAAAGACGTAACATTTAATTTGAAGATGGATAAGGCCGCTATTCCATTTATACGTGATCAGTGGTCCGCGTCAGTGATCCGTGTCCGGGCATGTCCGTGGGTATTATTCCATAGGTACGTTATTTTCTATATACTTTTAATTGAAGTATAGCGAACAGAGGATAATTTTTTGTAGAATATGATATAATTTCATTCTAATACCAAAAACAGTTGTAACATCAAAGAATTAGGTAACAAACATTGAATATCAGTTAGGTTTTCAAATAACATCTCTTTAGCAACCGATGACCAGATGTTGTTTTTTTTAATCTGTCATTGCTGCATCATAAACTTATATGTTCTCCTACACTATTTTGGTGACTTCTTTAGTATTTTCTTTCGAAATCGATAAAGTATTTAATTTTGTTCGAGGCATTTTGTAGGGATGAGACATGTCAGTGACTGTCCGCGTCCGTAAAAAATCGCTCATCCTGCGAAACGTCGCGGATGCCGTCGCGGAAGCGGATGGTAAACGGACAAAAGGAATAGATTCAACGTATTCTTTGATTAGCGAATCGGTAACGGATGCGGATGACGGACGCGGACCACTGATCACGTATAAATGGAATAGCGGCCTAACCCCGTATCACTGTGCGGAACTGCATGTTGTTTGCAAGGAAAACGCGTGCTCATATGTTTCCAGCTGATTACAATATTAGAGTTTTTATCGCCCGCGAATGAATGACCTTATTATAGTCTAAAGTCATCATTTCCCTGAATAGACAAGATGCACTCTAAACAACCTGAATAGAGAGAAAGTTTCCACTATTTTCAAAATGCTTAACTTTGGCTACTTAAAGAAATATAAATCTAATTTCTTGTTGAAATATCAGTATTTCTTCTTACTAATAGTTTGATATATATAAGAAACTCTTTGATAGAAAATATGTTTAACTATCAGTGACACTTAATTCATTTAATGTTTGTTTCAGTTGTTATTTATCTCACAGCGACTTGATTTGTATACTGAGTAAATTATAACATTTTAAAAAATAGAACTTCAGAGTTCCTTAAAATTTAATCTAGACATATATGCATGAATACATATACTCTGCAATAAGATAAAGGCTAATTATGCATCAGAAATGCTACCAATTTTATTGCCCTAAAACTGTTAGTTTTCGGTACACGTGATACACATAACAGCTCGTGATGAGCAAGTCATAAATTCATCCTATTGTTACAGTTTTTATAGTAATATACATGTGCTATCTGCAACTATGGTTTTGTTTGCAATCTGTATAATCAGATTGAACTGTACTATAAAAGCCAGCAGATGGTGCTAGGGCAGGTTTCTTATTAATTTTATGCATGTTTCACTTCAGGGACCCTTTTTCAAAGATTTAAGATTAATTACCAAATGCATTAAAACAACACTTGGCATGTTTGTAGGCATAGATATTTTTGATAAAGATTGACCAAAATTATTCAAAATATAACTTTGTATTTCTGGAAAAAAATACTGGCTGTCAAATTTGAAGTTTGAATTTCCCTGGGAGGAGCCATGTGATAATTACAGGTCATGAACCTTCAGTAGTAAACAGAAGCACGTGGCAGTGTTTATTTCAGGGAGAGAGATTTGTAGCAGACGATGTATATTTCAGGGAGGCAGACGACACATTGGAATGCTGAATAAAACAATACTTTTTACTGACTTGCTTTATCAAATCCAACAATGTTACAATAATCCATTAATTTATGATTTTTTTTTAATTTCAAAGTACTGATTTAATTTGTATTTGAATGGTTTAAACTTCATGAAAAGTAAAAGTAACTTCCAGGTATATTTCATTTACACTATATTTTGTTGTAAATATCTTGTAGTCAAAAATTACATTTCACAAATGTTAATCAAACTAAATGTTGCATATGCATAACAATTTTATACATTAACAGTTTAAAAATATTTTAAATTCCTGTCAAGAACATTTTTAGCAGGTTGTTCAAAAGAAATGCCCCATGTAAGGCACATCTTTTGGATTTTGATATAATTGTCTGACTTGATGAAGGACACATACAGCATTTCAGTGAAAAAAGAAGAAAAACAACCCAGCAAACAAAAGACGTTGTACCAACGTTGTACTGACGTTAGACCCTGACGTTGGGTAAACGTTGGCAGAAGGTTGGATTTGAAAGTTTTTTAGACGTCAGAAACCGACGTCTATACAACGTCATAAATGACCTTTATCCAACCTTTTCTGACCATAATCCAACCTTTTCTGACTATTATCTGACCATAATCCAACCTTTTCTGACCATTATTTGGACATAATCCAACCTTTTTCTGACCATAATCCAACCTTTTCTGTCCATTTTCTGACAATATGCCAACCTTATCTGACCAAATTTTCTGACCATGATTTAACCTCATTCAAAACTTTTGGAATATGATTTTTTTCATTTTGAAGCTCTTTAATAGGGTTAATAAATAAGCATTCTTATGATTTTAGCAATCTATTTTATACTCGGAATCACAAATACAAAACAAGAAATGTGGTACTATAACAAATGCAAGATTTACATAATATTTTTTGAAACTATTAAACTTGACGGTATGTACTTTAATAACGCTTCATGTATTAATTAAGCATGTTTTAGAAATAAGATAAACAAAATCCTTTAAATCCTTCTTGAATATTAACACTGACATTTTATATAGCAAACATCCATGCATGTGTTTTTTCTTATATCAACTCTGAGTTTGGGATTTTTCAATCATCTATCCAACTCACTGATTGTATATTTGTCTTTGTATTTTATAACTGAATCTAGATCTGAATGTTAAATGGAATAATATTCTGAATATTTTGTTATAACTATAAATAGCAATGTTCATGTATCTTCATTAGTATTCTAGCTTCTTTCGTCCTCATACACTATGTCGAACTGGGGCATACTATAAGCGTATCATTACCGTCTCCAACCTGAGATCTCATCACACTTTCTGAAAATAAAAAAATAAAATAATCAGTTACAAGCGCAAGAAATAAATCACTTATACATATTATAATTAAACGAAATTCTAACAAAACTCTCCAACTACTTAAAAAGATACTTATTATTTCTAATTTAGTTTAAACCATGTAGTTTCGTGTACCTACTGTATATATCTATTAATTTTGATAAAAATGGCTTCGTGAATTTCATTATAAAATCAAGGGTAATAAGATCACTGTATTTTCTATAATATTTTGAAATATACCTGTCACAAAATCTTGGTAGGTTTTCCTTTTTCTTTTCCTCTAAATATTTTTATCTTCCTCCTGAACTTTTGACACATGTTGAATTATCATAATTTTCACAATCTGAAAGACGAAATATAATCGTTTTAGAATTTAACCATGTACGTGGTGGGAGGATGTTTGTCTAATACAATAGGCAAAATCCAATTACTATTAATCTTAGTTAACTCATAAGCGCATGAAAAACTGATATAACCAATACCAAAATGAAATTAATTCTACTCCCGCAAAAATTGATATTGTTATTTTTTTATATTCAATGTACTTTGTACAAATGCTCATACAACGTACATCAAAGAAATTCACATGTTACTGTCATTTTTGTGTCGATTGTAAATCGACACAAAGGTATAACCACCCATCTACAGGCAAACAATCGCAATTCCAAACAATCGCAACTCTGCCTTTCCATTTCACGATATACGGTATTTTTGCTCCGCGCGCGCTAGCGCTAACCGAAATATTTCTTATTGCCAACCGAATTTCGTTGACAAAAAAAATAGTTCCGTATGTTCGGTTACAAGTTAGAAAATCCATTTATGCATTGAATATAGAAGGGGTTGTCATACATTTATAATTGTATTAAAGTATTGAAAATTAAAATTACAATTTAGTTTAAATTTGTACTGTACGCAGAAATTATATAAATGCGCGAGTGAATCACGTGATTGGCTCTTCAACGACGCCATTTTTATTCAAGCAGATTGAAATGCAGTTTCGACTTCGTTATTTGACACAAATATCAGGCTATTTTGAAGAAATTGTAAGTATCGGATACTCATACAGCGATTTTGACTAATAAACAAAATAAATTATCCCAGAATGAGCAAAGCGTGCGAAGCGTCGTTAATAATTATAAACCAGTCCATGAGCTAAAAATAGCACAGCTGGGAAACCCAAGTTATGACCTCGGATTAAATTACGGTCTTGTAAACAATTTCAGAGATTTGTGAGTAGATTATTGATTTGTGCTTCGAATTTGCGGATAATTTTTTGGCAGTTTTACTTCAATTTTTATACGTGCATGCACGCACCTAGTTTTAATTTCATGCGTGATTTTTGTAAATTATACGGAATTCACATTTGATGATTTGTGCGTGAATGGGAACACTGACTATCATTTAGTTTTTTACCATCTGATTCATTTTTATAAAAATATCTAAAAAGGTCTATTTTATGTATGTGATGTATATATATCATGTCTAATCATTTTTTTATTGTAGCTGTTTTATCTTTGTTGATCTTATACTTTATGTTATATACAGTCGGTTATAAAAGCTCCTAGAGCTTATGTTGTACACAGGTGCTAGTGGCATTGATGTTGTACTGTTGAAAACTTGCCGACTTGAAATAAAACTTATCTCATCTTATCAATGTGTAGAAGAGGTATAAGATAAGTGTCCACTCAACTCGGTCCGCAACAAAAAAGAAATCACTTTAGATTGTTTAGTTGATGAACATCAAGCGGTAGATCACATATACTAAAAATAATTGAAAAGGTCTGTATGTTTTATCATCTTTGTTAAGATGAGATGTTGTGATTAATACAACAGGGTCAGGGACCATCAACCGCGGACACTTTTTGAACATTTTTCTGTACAGGTTTCATAAGTTTTAACCTAGAGACCAAAAAAATTGACAAGGTTCAGCTAGGTTCTTCCCCTAACTAAAAAACTTGTCTGTCTGATTGTATTGACACTTATATCTGAGGCTCGACAAGGTGAAGGAGGTATCAAAATTACCTCAATTGTCTACACTACAGTACCATGTGTCCGGACATTTATGTACATGACGTTATTTAATTCAGATATAACAGCTTGGGTGTTTTAAATTTTTAACATGATAGACAATGATTCAGAAACAAATGCTGAAGTTTTGGAAATTCTATTGTTTTACTCTGCAAATGATTATAAAATGGTATATGAGGTCAGGCATTGTTTTCTTGACCCCCCAAATTTCAACGTCAACATTCTTGAAATAGCCATTAAAATTATATTACCATTTACGGTGGTTGAAATTAATTAATTTATTTATTTTTAGAAGAAACATGCATTTATTGTTGATAAAAAAAGTGACAACCACTGAACAAAGAAAATACTAAATTAAGCATTTTCAGGGCCGTCCGGACTTGGTGGTTGTCCGGTTTTGGTGGTCCCCAACCAGTAGCCTAAACATTTATGAACTGTAAATTCTTCTCTCACACACTTTCGTCAATAACAATTTCAATTAGAAAAGGTATATAAATTATGACATGAAAACGTAAAACAATGAAAGGTATGAACACATGAAACAAAGATAATTCAACATAGAGCAACAAAAACTAGTTCCACTGAGGAATACCGTACCGCCGGTAAGGCCCCCACGGTTACACTTTTAAACGGATTTCGTTTCGATTTTCATTCATAAACGGTTATGATATTTTTTACCGTTTATTCGAGATGACCATATTGTCTTAAAAATTATCTTAATAATTTCCTGTAATCATGGATTTTATCTATACTAATTGGTTTATCAAAGTAAAAAAATGGAAAATGGGTGTTTACAACCCGGACCACACACCATCACCGTGCAATAATCGCTTGTGACATAATTCATTTTTGTTAAAGTTGATTTTTCTTTGATCTTTTAAATAACGAAATGCGGATACAATGCAGAAAATGTGTGCCGCCTAAATCGTGATGAGCACTGAACATTATTTACTTGTATAGAAAGTAAGTCATCATTTGGCGACTCGAATACATGGTATAGTATAGTGCATAGAAGTACCACCGTTTAAACGGTATCGATTCGGTTCTTAGCAAACATGTAAAGGTTTACAAAAAATTGTAAACGTGGGAGCCTTTACCGCCGGATATTGCTCGATATTACGAGGACTTTCATCCCATTTCAAGACTATGAACAAAGGTAAATTTAAGGTAAACGTTCAATCTGACAACAATAAAATTTCAGATGACAGTGCATTTTGAAAATAAATAAACATGTCAGTTTACCGAGTATTGCTTTGGAGTTGCTCGCCGGTGTCACTAGTATGCTTTTAATGTAACGAGTATTGGTTATTAATATCAAGTAAATGTAAGAAGTAATCACAGAGTATTTACCACATTTAACCTTAAATATTTCTTATTGTCACAATGTGTATACTTATTGACCTATGTGCAGAATATGCAGATTTTGGAGGTACTGTACTGAATAATACATACCCAGCAAAACATGCATATATGGGACCCATATGGGCTATATCTAGGCAAGTTAATGGGTATGCCCATATTGGACCTATGGATCCAATATTAGCAAGTCCATTTTGGTACGCCTATATATTAGACCCATATGGGTACCATATTCCAGCACTTTAAGGAAAAAAACGATTTTTCTTTTATTTATTTCTTTAGAACTCGTTTACTTTGAGCTATAGTGTGACCACCTTGGCATAAATTGCTATTATCTTATATAAAATCGTAGCATTATTTTAAACATTTATACAAGCCATGAGGGACCCATATGGGTCCCATTTGGGCAACCCGATAAATATTAGCATGCCTGAGCAGGTGCGAGAAATTAATTTGTTAAGTTTTTATATTGGTTTTAATTTTTATTATTTAAATATAAAAATGTGTTTTTAGACTATAAATTCAGAAATAATTTATAAAAATCAGTTTTTGATGAAAAAATTATTTCGAGCATGTGCAGACGTGATTTCCGCTGCCGCTTAAAATCAAATTGTGTATTGAAATGTTAAATTGTAAAATTGTACACGAAAAAAATATTTCTTTTCGATTCCGAGCATTTAACCACGATTTCGTATAACGACTTTTCATATTATATCCTTACATGTTTATTGTGTGTGTAGGTAAGCTGTAAACACTGTTTAGTTTTGGTTTGCCTTTGCCATGTAATTTCCCAATAGTCGTTTAATTTGCGACATTTTCTAGAATTTACGCCCTGACTCTTAGGCACTTTAGCTGACCTATGCATGTGTGTAGTTGTTATTGTTGAATTACTTAACTGTGACGGAGTCGACACTAACATTTTAAAATATTGTTTCTATCTAGACTAAATTTTAAGAGATCTTTTTTTAAAGGGACACCATCATTTGAAATCCAGTGTCCCCCCCCTAGCCTTAGAAGTCCCTTCCATTTTGTACCAACATTTCATTCATAAGCATTTTAAAATATTAAATACAAATACTTATTATTACAAATTCAAGTATTTTTTCCAAGTACCAACCAAGCCCTCTAGCTGTTGCACAGGCATGAGTATCGGACCTGAGAAGAAAAAATATGACCTGATAGATGATTAAACCTGTGTTCATCTTAAAAAATTCGAAAACCAAAAAAAAATGTAAATTATGACCCCCTTTAAAAACATACTATAAGTTAAGAGAAGGCCGGAAACTCTAGATTCGAGCCTACGAGCAAGGGATTCACTACCCGGGCCGTTGTGAAAACAATTGTCCAGACAATTAAAAAATCTTTTATCATTATTTCACATTTGTATTAAGCTTCCAAATGAGACCAACTCCACGTCTCTAGCCCTTCCTGTTCATGAAATAATCCTATCAGGAAACGAGCGCATTCGTGCTAAAAATCCTTGGTAGAAAAAATTGCGGCACAACAATTCGGTACGTAAACATAGACTAATACATGTTTGTCAGCCGTGTACAGGTCATAATCATATTGTCACTTGGTGCAATAACTCACTTAATGTATATGTACTTTTTAACTACTTATTAATGTATTTTCATTTTATTGTCAATAGGCCATCAAAAAGGCTGTATGAATCGGATAGTGACCACTGATGAGAATGAGACAGACACCGAGAGTAGGCCATCACAAGTTATTGACAAAGCAACAACGCCCAAAACAGGCACGAAGCCTACTTTCACCTCCGCCTTGCTTATCTGCACAGGCATTGCGAGAGGCCAGCAGTGATGTGCAAAGTGCTTCTCTAATACAAGGTGCTTCTGATACGCCCTCCCGTGGGCAGATTATTGGGCCCAGTAAGTATAAACTTCTGAGCTGTAAATATATTCATTACAGTACATACTTATTAAATGTTCTATCCTCAAAACAAGCCAATAAATGTTGTAACAATCTGGATTGAGTGACACAGCCAAAAATGGAAAGTTTCACCTTGTGACGCCCCTAGTTAAAAAAAAAATTCAAAAGAAATTGATGATTACTTGTGTTAGTCTTTATCATGATGTGAATTAATGTTCGCCTATTCTTGTCTGACCCCACAACTCTTATCCAAAGTAACGGTCCTTGGAATAGTCAAAAATGTTTATTTTCACCCCATGACATGCCTAGCTCAAAAAAAATTTAAGTTTAATTCATGATTTCTTATCATTTTCACATTTTGTGACCTTGCACACTCAACAATCCTTTTGAGATTTTAGCGTTAATTACTGTTAAAGCCAAGGAAAAATTTAAAATACTGGATTTTTTTCATTTGTAATTCACATAGCTCTAAAAGTATAAAGCCTAGAATTATGAATCCTTTTTTGCAGCTGCTGTTACACAGATTCTCTGAGTCTTGGAGACAATGCGGGAGGAGAATCGTGAAATTAAGAGGATGATGTAGCAATTGTTGTCAAGGTCAGCAGCAGATGACCAACCGCTGCAGCTTCCTGAAGATATCTCATTCCCTATTCATTCTCCTTAGCAGATGGAAACATTCGATGAGCTTCTAGGAGATCAGACAAAGCTGTCATCTGTGGTAAGCATAGTGTTAGTCATGTAATTATTGCACCATTAGTAACTGAAAAAGTATACCACATATCCACTGGCTTAAATGCGAAATAACATAATGGTCTGTGGTTAGCACTTGATGATAATGTATTATCATTCTGCTATACTTATGTAGGAAAATATTGCACAGTGGACAAACACTTTACTGCATTACTTTCGGAATTAAAAACTGGCTTGTTTTAATTTTTTTGATTCATATTTGAAACAGTTATCTTATTATTTAGATATGCTATAATAGCCATGAGCACAAGACATGGGCAGTTGGCCTCGTTTTCAACATTAATTATTAAGACAAGACAGTCGATTCATTAATCAAAATGCTGGCAGCTTTCAAAATACCAGGAAAATGACTAGTACCCACAAAATCCAGGATTTGCGCTGTTATTATAATATCAACAAGAGCTGTCACAGGAGACAGCGAAGCTCGACTAATAAAATACTGGACGCAGTAAGGAGGACAAAACTATGAAAAGAAAAATCAATTATGTATAATTATGTATTAAGTTATAGTAAAAAAATAATATTTGTTAACATAAATTTCAAGATCAAAGGGAATAATTCTAGAAATAGTCATGCTAGAGTTATGGACCTTGTCACACAACATTTGTGTAATGATAAGAAATATATATTTTGAAGTTTGAAGTAGATACCTTAAAAAAGAAAAGAAGTTATTATATTTCTTAAAGAAAATCCTAAGTTCAAAGGGAGATAAATCTGAAAATATTGGTGCTAGAGTTATGAACCTTGTCACATAAGATGGGGATGATGATAACGTAAATACATTTGAAGTATGAGGTTGATCCCTTAAGAAATAAAGAAGAAACAGTAAGAAATAGTACTTTTTGAGGAAAATTCTAAGTTCAAGGGGAGATAAATCTGAAACTATTGGTGCTAGAGTTATGAACCTTGTCACATAAGATGGGGATGATGATAATGTACATATATTTGAAGTATGAGGTTGATCCTTTAAGAAACAAGGAAGTAACAGTAAAAAATAGTATTTTTTAAGGAAAATTCTAAGTTCAAGGGGAGATAAATCTGAAAAATATTAGTGCTAGAGTTATGAAACTTGTCACATATGATGTGGTTGATGATAAGGAACATATATTTGAAGTTTGAAGTTGATACCTTAAGAAATGACAAAGTTATAGTGAAAAATATTTTACTGCACCAAAACTTTAATCTAAAATCTGGACGCCGACGCGGACACCGGGGCGAGTAGGACAGCTCTCCATATACTTCGTATAGTCGAGCTAAAAATTATTCTGTTCATACTGTATAAACTCGTGTTAAAAAACAACAATGATAATGTGCCCCATTACACTCGGTGGAGGGGACAAACAAAAAGGCACAAGTCACTTAGGCTGTAAATATATGAGGAAAGGTCTTTTAATTTGTCAATTCAAACAGTTTTCTTGGCAGATCATGTATTTGAGGTCCAGTTGACAATTATTTGTCATTTGGTGACTTGCAGCGCATCACAAATTTTGAAAATTAGTAGCGTTAAAATTAACATTAAAAAAAAGTTTATGTTCTGCTTTATTTAAGGTGCGGTTCCTCTCAATGTTTGGTGGGGCAGTTGTGCGGGAAACTGTTGACCGCTAGATGATAGAAACCATGTCAAATGAACTGGCAAGAATGTTCAATATGAAGGGGCTGAAAGGGAAGAAAACATTTGGGGCCTCTAGATACTGAATGTATTGTATAGTAAGTGATATATTACGAATTTGCAAAGTGGTGTCTTTAAGTAAGGCTTCAAAATATATATATTATCCAAGATCTTGTTATTGTGTCTTCAGGTATTGCTTTAATGAAAGAAAATGCTTGATTAGCTTTTATGGAAATTAATAAGAGAGAATATTTTTCATGCTGTGTGGTTTTGATCCCATGCATTGTGTTGTGATGCATAATATAAGCAGAAATCACCTTCCTGTAAAGCAAGTTATTTGCTTACCTTAACATTCTTTTACTGATACACCGATAAGATGATCTCAGCTTACAACTGACTGCAGCGATATCACAGGAATATTATTAAAAGCTATGTAAAACCGGGACACAAACATCTATATTTGTTAAACATACTAGAATTAGTTTATATTTTCAATTTTATGCTCAAAATGCTACAAGGTGACTTATGACCTTTGAATGGTTTCAATACCTACATTTCACTGCATTTCATTTCATTCTTTAAGGATAAGGATGCTTGTTTTATAGAATGTGTCCAAAGGAACTTGCCGACAAAGACTGCGACGAGGAAGGATATTGAAATAAAGGTTTCAAAAGTGGCTGGCTGGGGCGTGGGACCGCGATGGGGAAGGAAAGCAAGAAACAAAGTGTCCGAGACCTTACCTGAAGCAAATGAAGGAAGTGACTAGACATGTTTTTATTTAAAAAAAAAATGCAAAATCTATAGTGGATATTTGTTTGTTAGTGTGTAAGATGAAATTTTATATCATCAAGTGAGCTGTAAAAAACATTATTCTCACGAGTGAGAACACTGTTATTTAAAAGTCCCTCAATGATATAAAATTACATTTTACACAACAAACAATAAAGTGTCTTTTTTTATTTTATGCTAATGAAATTTCCTCAATATTAACTTTAATAATTATTAAATCTGTTTTCCCACTGTTAACATCAATTTTAGTTGAATTTAAGTCCAATTATTCATAAATACAGGAGTCTTGGGCTGAACAAAAAGTTTGACAATCAACGTTGAATAGCAATGATTTTATTTATTTTTATTAAAAAATATGAATAATCGCTTGTTTTAATAATAAAAAACAACCAATTCCAGAAGAAAAAGTCACACCATCCCACCTTATTTCTGTTACTCAGGCAATTTATGTATGACCTGGCTTTGTGAAATGTAAGTGGCGGCCATTTTTAAAAGTTGTTGTATTTTAAGGAAAATTAATTTTGTTTTATTCAGAGGAATAGGTTAGTCTTGAAACAGTCCTGAGAATGTCAGAATTGTCAGCAAAAAATGATATTAAGGTACCACATGGGGAAAATCTTTAAAAAGTAGTCTCGTCATTGAAAAGTTTGAAATTTTGATCATTTTCACTGTGAAATTATCAAATATAATTTTCACGGATACATCAGTAATACACACAAAAGCATAAAATGAATGACTTTTATTTTACATTTTCGAACCTTTTCTTCATCGGGCATATAAGTTATTCCAATGATTGAAAGTCAATAGATATCAAAGTATTTTAAAATGTGATAAGGGTCAGAACTACAGTAAGTGGCTCATTTGTGTATCTTGTTATACTTTTTGTTGCTAATTTTAATGTTTGAGGTCATCAGCATAGCATGTCTTTCTTGTAAATGCAAAATTCTTTGCCTTCTAGTCAGTTTATTTTTGCTGCTATGTAATGTTTGTTGTTGACATTATATGCTGTTTTTTCTGTTGTCTATATGCTGTTGTTATTTCTTTTCATTAAACATTGTTGCTATTTAAATCAAGACATTTAATGCTTGGGGAATGTTTTTGATACTGATCAATACAATTATAACATCTTGTCCAAACTTAACACTAACAGGGAACACATATATAAGATATGGTATTAACCTTTTTTAAATCAAGTCGAAATACTGTACAATGATGCTTCTTGTAAATCTTTATTTTTGTTATTGTTGAAACTTTGATAATATCGGATAAATTACTGAAACAACTATTTTTTTACTGACAATTTTTTAAATGAACTTCTTCACAACCAAATTTGATCTCGTTTTAAAATCAGTATTATTTCACATTTTTTAAAGGAATATATCCATTAATTAATTACTGTTCTGTTATTGATTTTATAGGATAATTGTTAATTTCGGTGTAAATGTCACATTTTATTTATGATTAATTTCACAGAGTGGATACCTAAAGTGTTGTTCACAAAGTGGCGCAGCCATGAGTTGAAATTAACAAAACTTTTTGGTATTTTCAGAAGTTGTTTTTCTTTATCATGTTATTTACATTGATACATTTTACATGTATGTGTTTACTTTATGTCTAAACTCCACTAATGTTTGGTTCCTTTCAATAAAAGGTTGAAATTATGCGAGAAAACTTTTTATCAGGAAGCATCGCAAAGATGAAGTCCATTTTTTTGACCGTTGTTGTCATATTTTTTTTCCGAATTTCAGTTCTAACTTGGTTAACATTTTTTGATATTTATATAGTTAATCAACATTTGATAAATTTTTTTTCACAAAAGTGGCTAGTGGTCAGGATAATAATTCAACGTTAACTTCCATAAAACCATTGAAAATTGATAAAAGATTAATGAAATTCCTTATTTGAGAATGATATTTGCCACATAGAAAAAACTGATCCAAACCAGTAACGTTTCACCAAAAAGGTTACTATAACTATTTGATAATTAACAATTGAAATGCATTGAATTGTAAATACTATTGTTATTTCTTGCCTTATTGTGGTTTTTTGTTGATGAAGATATGAGAAATGAAAAGCTGGTTATTTTACAAACTGGTACAAACTATTTTGTTACTTTTTCATCAGCTGCATATTTTTTTTTACCACGTCTATAAAACAGTATTTCTATGTGCCAAGGTTTTGTTATTATTTTGTTACTTTTCATCAGCTGTAAATTTTTTGTTTACACATCTATGAACAGTATAACCCAACTGTTTTCCAAAGTTTTGTTTTATTATATTTGTTACATTTCACAAGCTGTATAATATTTTTTTTTTCAGCACTATCATACCAAAAGTGTAATATATAGTTGTAAATTATGAAAACAACTTTTATATATATTTCATGTAGATCATATTCATTTTGTCCAATACAAAGATATCTTGAAAATTTAAATATCATATAAAACATAGAATACTTTTTTCATTTGAAAATGAAAGTAATTGGATAGATAGAAATTTGTAATGAATTACAATAAATATATAAATACTTTCCTATGAATTATGTAGAAAATTTTAAAAGACATTGGAATCTAGGTTTGCAGTTGTGTCTTTGAGAATCTGTATATATATGATACACTCTTACCATAAGTGAGATTACTAAATAAAGTTAACATTGTTTAAAGCATATACATTGTGTGTTGTTTTCTTGCAGGATAATAAAAAGGCTTTGTGTCATAATCTGTCGTGTTCCAGTTAAAACAATCACTTGAATATTTAATGCAAGTACAAGAATTATGCCAGTTGCAACTTAACGTCCAGCCAAACTTTATAATTGTACTTTGAAATAGATCTATCCCGAATTCAAAATCTACCCATGATGGAAGTATCTGGGCCCTGCCATTTGAAACCATATTTAGTACAAGGGTCTGCCCATATGGGGCCCATATTGAGTACATGGCCGCCCAGGTGGGGCCATGTGATCCCATATGGAGTATAAGGGCTGCCCAAAGTCTCAAATTTTGATAAGATTAAAATACAGGGCAGGCATTGCTGCAAATGCAATAAAAAGGTTATGATACAGGGCAAGTGTTCATTAAGACAATACCGGATATTACTTGAACGGCATTAACTTTGGGCCAATATTTTAATTAGTGTGCCAAATATCTTTCTTAAGGCACACTTTTGCTGCAAAAAACCTATAATTTTATGTCATCCTAGATTCTGTTTTTTTTTCTTTTTAGAGATAGGTCTAATAGAACTAAAAAATATTTGAATAAATATCCCAAACTTTACATTATCTGCAACGAAAATAAATGGCGTAATCAATACACAGAAATCAGGCTGTGAAAGGTTATATATTTCACAACACAATCGACACTCCAGTACTTTCAGTTGCTTTTGATTATAGATATTATCTCTGCCCAGCATTTATTCTGGTCTTTCTAAGTGTATAAGGACAGACTGGCTTAGTGTAAAAAACGTTTTATGATACGAGCATACAACTTGTTGATAAGCAGGCTAATTAACAAACTATTTACTTTTATTGAAAATTTATAATTATGATAATGTGTTTTTCTGGATTGTAATATGTTGTTTGATCACATTAATAAAAGATAGCTAGTCAAATACAATGTGCTTTTTCAGTATATATCTTACCAAAGTCGATATCATTTACATGTATCAAATTCAATGCCATGAATTCATTATTTCAGAAATATAAGAAACACATGGTATGCTAACAGTATGGGTAAAGTTACTTCCAATTATCAATGAGTAGTTTAACAACTACACAGATATCAAAAATCAAACTGCATCTGATTACATGTGTAAATGACTGGCCCCTCATATTAAGGGAAATTCAATGTGATAAGAAATAAGAGGAAATTTTATTTACCAGCATTTTGAATAATAAGAGTCTTACGTACTGCATTTAACTTTTTATTGATTTCAATTTGCTAGGATATTTCCTACCATTGATTGTGCATTTATTTGGCATGGCGATATAGTGTGGGAAAAATGATCCGATTATACAGACTGTTCTATAGCAAATGATAAATCATAAAGTGTTCTTACGTGGAAACAGAAATATTTATCTCGCGAAATCACGTTACATTAAGTTTTACCAGTCAAACATTTCAATGATCAAATAACCATCGAATCCATGCAAACATGCGGTAAATTAGCATTGAAAAACAATATATGAGCCGTGTCACGACAAAACCAACATAATGGGTTTGCGACCAGCATGGATCCAGACCAGCCTGCGCATCCGCGCAGTCTGTTCAGGATCCATGCTGTTCGCTTACAAACCCAATAACAAGTAGAGAAACTGACAGCGAACAGCATGGATCCTGATCAGACTCCGCGGATACGCATGCTGGTCTGGATCCATGCTGGTCGCAAACGCACTATGTTGGTTTTGTCGTGACACGGCTCATATAATGTTTGCCTACCTTTTTCTTTTGTTTGGAATATACAACTTTGTCTGTCAACCCGTCGTTTTTTTGTCCGCCAATACAATTGAATTTCAAATCCGATAAGTCGCAAATTCGAATTTACTAAATTATTTACCACTATAAAATGAAGCCCTCAAAAAAGATAACAGCTTCATTGTAAATTATATAAACACTTCTTAGACTAATTCGAGGAGATAAGATATTATTTAACGAAAATAGAGCAAATATATTTCATACTGATCTGCGACTATCCGTTTACAGAGCGCCACCTATCGAATATTCGTACGTTAGCCACCTACGTGATACTGTTGTTTTGATGGAGAAAATAAATATATAATGTTCCCTTTCTAAACTTAAACTTAAAATTCTCGCTGTTTATGCTTTCATTTATATATATATTGGTTTCATAAATTAAATTCACCTATTGTCAGATTACCGACCAAAAACCCGACGTCGAGTCGACGTCAAAATGAAACGTATGTTAGACGTCGGGGATTCAACGTCGATTTGACGTTGTATGAACGTCACCGACGTCGCGACCAAAATTCAACGTTGATCCAACGTTAGGTCAACGTCGGGTGTTTGCTGGGAACTGACTTCAAAAATAATATCTGGACAAGATGACTTGATAATGTCTTTGTTATATAAAACATCCATTAAACCTCTGCTGTTTTTGTTTACATTCTCTCTGCAGGTTAACACTGCATGCTATTTATAGTTCAGAGTTTATAACAGACAGTTTTACATCACTGATTAGTCACACCCACAAATACTCGCTGCCGCGGCAGTGAATGTTGCCCCTTTTATGACATAATCGCGGTAATCGTCTATGTCTGCAATTAACACTAAGGTGTTACATCTAATTTGCTACTGGAACATTCTGACTCGTAATTTAATATCTGGAACGAATTAAGCGGACACTATAGCTATCTCATCGTAATGGAAAACATGATGTGCAGAAGTACCATGTATACAACATTTATTAGGATGTGGTAGCGTGTTATTATTGTTTTATAATCAAATGGACTACACTTAAATAGAGCGAAAGATTATGCGTGCATCAAATGCAAATCAAAGGTATTAATTTCAGTTTTTCTGTTCAGGCGATATGACATTTATCATTATCATGATTTAATAAGTTGACTTTTTATGCAATATATATGTTCATTGTACATCATTTTATGTCGATTATCGATTATATTAAGACCCAAAAGACGAAAAAGGTTACTTTTTTTGAATGAGGAAATAAAAACTGAGAAGAAATCTCTGTTGTTTCTTTAAAAAATATAAATGATTTAGTAACATTTTCTTTATCTGTGCACATTGTAAGAATATTGATATAATATCTTTAGATACAAAAAAAGATAAAAACATAATAATGAAGCGATTAAAACGATATTATTAAAACATTTAGAATAAAATTATTTTAAATGCGTATTTTCTTGTATCTATTATAGGCCATGTGAAGAAAATAACAAATAAGTTCGCTGAAAGTCGTATCTTCATTAGCCATGTTGAAAATTGTTACAAATTGCAGACACTTGTAAACAATTTACACGAGGTCATGAACTTCGACTAGCCGATAAATTATTAATGAATTCTCAGTTGTGGTTACATCAGCTGTAATGGAACTTACTGGTTTATTAGCTAGAACGATTCAAGCGTTTGATTAAAAAATAGGCGGAGTTATTCCCTTACTGTTTTATATTTATGACACCTTTATACTATGCTAACGCAGCAGGTTGCAAGAATTTTCACTTATTGTTTCATTTTATTGTAGAATGTTAAAATAATATTTTAAGCAAATGTCAGTGTACAGGCAAAGTGTAAGGAAGATATGTTTTATACAATCCTTGTATAATTATATGAATGAAATACATATGCTATGAAATCATCGTATGGGAGTTATTTTCTTATTTATCTTATTTACGTTAAAAGTTTAAGCTTTTTATAAATTAATAAATACATATTAATACACACACATATATATATATAAATACAGAATCTGGTTTTACATTTTATAATTCCATACAAAAATGAAGTAACTTTATTCTTTTATTTCATTTAAATGTTTGTGATCAATAAAACAAATGATGACGTTAAACTAGGTTGTATTATACAACGATTAACCGTTGTTTCAATACTTGTTTTCAGATAAAGGATCTTTGATGTGAAGAAACTGATGTAATAGAAAAATACAACAAGATATCACACCATACCTAGATTTCACCAAGTGCTGCTTCTCTATTTTAGTTGTTTTACTTTTCAGCAATTAACAAACATATCTTGGACAATGAATTACACATGTATCGTACTAAAATAAAATAATAAATAAGTGACGACGAAATCATTTTCATTTGTTTTTTAATACGCTACCTATAGAAGATAAAAGATGATTCAATTTAAATAGGTGATGGTTAAGTTTCTTTCTATAAATACAGGAATTCTAGTATGAAAATAGATATTTCACGACGAGTGAAATATCAAAACTTTCATGCAACAATGTGAAAATTAATCATGTATTTAGAGAGAAAAAATTCATTTTATTATATACAATTTCTCATGTTCGACTTTTTTGAAATTTGAAAGACAATGCTTTAACTTTGTGATGTGGCTGACTTCAGAAAAATGTTGTCTGGCAAGACACTAGTGAAAATACGGGAATAAGTTTCCCTGCTGTAAAAAATAAATTCTGAAAGTTTAAAAACAGGAAAAATAATAATCTACGCATTTTATGTATGCAATATTAAGGATATTTAAGAATATAATGAAAAGAGGATATTAAGGTATTTTTTCCCTACTATTTACTTGATTGAGAGGTATGAAAATAAATATTTCACCAGTCGTTGAAGACACGGATAAGATATGATAAATTAATAATCATAATGAAAATAAAATTGAGCCGTGTCACGACAAAACCAACATAATGGGTTTGCGACCAGCATGGATCCAGACCAGCCTGCCCATCCGCGCAGTCTGATCAGGATCCATGCTGTTCGCTATCAGTTTCTGTACTTGTTATAGAGTTTGTAAGCGAACAGCATGTCTCCTGATCAGACTGCGCAGATGCACAGGCTAGTCTGGATCCATGCTTGTCGCAAACCCATTATGCTGGTTTTGTCGTGACGCGGCTCAAATACCGTAATTATAATAAATAGTAAATTTTCAGTCAAATATATTCTTCCCTCTGTTTTAAAATGAGTGCAGCTATTACAGCCCTCTTTTTTATTTATTTGTAATATGCATATTGACGAAAAATAGGCTATACTGCACTAAAAGAAAGCTTATACAGACAAAATACGAAAAATGATAAAAACGCATTACATTTCGTCAATATTTCTGAATGATTTATTCATACGTGTAAAATAAATAAAAATATGTTTTACATGAAACATGTTTAATATAGTATAAACAATAGCATCAAGATAAACATGCCTATAGTTTTAAGTAAACGTGAAGGGTTATTTGATTCACATATTTATGTCCTTAACAATTTGATGACATATTTAAAGGGACTCCACTGAGGTTTTTTGACATGACGGGACTGCAAATAATATTTTGAGACTAGTACTCCATTTGATGTAGATCTATACTAATAACTTATGTGCAAAATTTCAGATCATTAGCTCGCTCCGTTTTTCTAGGATAATTATTATAATAGTGATAAATGACCCAAAATTGAAAAGCGTTTAAACGTTTTTCACTCAAATCGGACTGAGAATAGCACAAACATATGACTTTCAGTGTATTTCTTAGTTATATGTTATCAATATTTCTGTTTAAATTGCTCATGTTTATCTATGTGAAAAATTAAAATGTTATGTTTTAAGCTTATAAACCTCAGTGGAGTTCCTTTAATAGATAAATGTCATCATATTTTATAAAGCCCATTATTATTTTATCTATTTTATGTGAATTATTATTGTATGATTTTTTTTCTATACTATATATTTTCAAAAACAAAAGTATGTAAGCATGTACCGAAAAATTATCAGATATTTTTAACCCTCCTATTTCATATTTTAAAAAAGTATTGGTCGTCTTCAATTTATTAATAAGGCATTAATGTTGACTGTTTAAAAGTAAGTGAAATATTTTGCTCTATGACTATTCATCAAATAACTCCGAGCAACGATTCCAACATTATCCTTAGAAAATAAATCCATATAGAAAATAGTGGAATATTATCCGCAGAACGAACAGGTGCAATGCGTTTCGTCGGAGGTTTAAAAGATAGGGGAATTGTTCTCCTATGTCAACATACACTCTCTCTATCTCTCTCTGCATGTAAATTTGTTGCTGAAAAAGTGTCTGTAGGTCGCCCCCCCCCCCGGAAAAAGGACATCTGGAATTTCCTTTTTTATTCTGGAACGCATTTTAAATATAATTATGCAAACTAGTTTTTAGGAAGCTAATTCATTAATTGATTAATACGAATATTGACATAAACAATTTTTTTTTCAAAACATAGCTCATTTATGATATAATTAATATGATAATGATTTTTAACATTTGCTGTCAAATATATCAAAAAAAGGTACCATATGGCAGTTGGCACCTTTTTGTCCCAACAATATTAACAAAAATTACAGTTTTATTCTACAATGATGCAAATAATAATATGAAATTCTTGTGTTTTCAGTAAACGTCTGATACAACTATCACACTGCATGCTTTGAAAGTCTTCCTCTGTGATCAATCTCAATGCCTATGTCAAAATCTCTTACATTATTAGTCAAAATCAGAATCATTCTCATCCGATTCCATTGTGACATAACCCTTTTCTTTCTTGTATGTTGGCTAAGTGGCATTATATTTATGGAACTCTTTTTGGATAATTTCCTTTGCACACAAAGTAACCAAGTCATTTTTCTTTTGAAAAGAAACTGACGGTTTGGTATCATAACTTCATATCTTGTTCACTATTTGTCCACTGATTCTTTCTTTCTGTCTAGATTCTGTATTCTGAACTTCTATTTCCATAAAATCTTCAGCATTGAAACTGTAATTTACAAATACTGTCTTTGGGTTTTCCTTTGGTACCTGTATCCATTTTACCTGTAGTTATTTTACTCTTTGCCCTTCAATAGATGTTTTGAGTCTCGGACACTGTTTTTCAATGAAGTATTTGAAATCAAAAACATGGTTATATTTCATTGGCACAGCAATGTATGGCTGTGATTTTCTGACCAGTGATATAAGAGAACACAACTGAATGATACATAATTATACAGGAGTTATTTTCTTTGACCTTTCAAGAGTAAAATTGTCACTCCATCTGTGAGTGACCCGATACAAGAAATTTGTGATGATCTATCTTAAACTTGGAACTTGTGATAATATAAAAGAAGAGACACAGCTACGAATCAATTTCTGTTTTGTCCCCAGTATGGATCTGAAAAATATATGACTTATTTGACATTACCACTGTGGCAAGTAGAAAAGGTTTTTTTTTATTATTTTATAAGCAGGAAGCTATTTCACATGCCTTTATTTGCAGTTGGTTGTATCCCATACATGAAATACAACATTTTTGTCTCATAAGGAATATACTGTCAAGTTGTGTAGCAACAGTTTTCTTGAATAGTAAAGCTCACTCACTAATGAGCAAGGGGTTGTTACAACGGCCTTGAGATTAAAGCATGCAACATAAACGCATGTGTCACCTTTTGCTCCAACTTTATTTTTAACCTTTTCTTCTTGTGAATTTTCCTTCTGTTTTTGATGTTCAATATATTTGTCCTTGATCGTGCCATCTAGTGTGCCTACTGCCTTTTTCTATTGTACAGTGTACATAATGAACATTGGTCTTTTTGGGGGTTTGGAAAATGATTGGTTGTAATTTTCACAAAAGATCTTCCTATACGTATGTTGCTTAACAGGTTTTATTTCCTTTGTTTCACATTCAATGGTTTACAGTTTCTACATCTTTTTAATGTTTTAGTCATAGTCATGAGATAGGTACTGTTTCTTTCAGTTTTTTTCTTGTATAATGAGATTCCATTTTAGGAAATTACTCTTTGTTTTACTAATTTTAGTGTATCATAATCTAGTTTATTTGCAGATGTACACTTCCCTGTCATGTTTCTCCTTCCATATAACCCATGTTTCTTGTTGGCAAGAGTATAGTCAATTACTTTTCTTTTTTCATCCACGTTTTTGTGAAGAAGTCATTTATACATCATTATCTTCACACTGTTATCATTTCTCAATTTAAAACAGAAACAATAATCTGGGATATATTGTTATATTTGATGTCCTTATCAACATCTAGATTGTGTATTCATTAAAAAGCTAAAAGGTACCAAGCAAACAATCTAATATATAAAATAATCTTAAGGGTCGTAAACTCTTTGTGTGCAGAAAGGGACCATGTGACACATGGTTCCTTTTTGCATTAAAATAAGTGCTCAAAACTTATATAGTCATTCAATGCAAAAAGGTACTATGTGACACTTGGTACCTTTTTGCTTAAACTGGTATACATATGGTACCTTTTTGCATTACTAAATGGGAAAATATTGACATTGTACCTTTTTACATAACCTTATATGTCTGTAAATAAACATGATACTACAGAGATATTTCTACAGATTAAAGATAACATTAAAACATAATGAAAAATGTTAAAAAGTCATTTTTGGCCAAAATGTCGCTTGGTACCTTTTTGCTTTAATGGGGCGATATGTATGTAAAGCATTAATGTTGTTTCATTTCCCATGAGTATAAGATGCTTGTTTTTTTGTCCTTTTTAAAGATTATGTTAAAGACTGTTCATCCACAGCTGATAGTATTACATTCATTGTTTTTTACTATTATTATAAGTAGGGAGTCTATATTTTTATCTAAGCATCACCGTATTATTCTGGTCATGTCACCAAGTAAAGTGCATCTAAAAGTAGGTCATAATGATTTACAAATTAGAATTTACAATCATAAAACACTTTTTAACAGGTAGTCCTAAAAAGATCTGTAAAACATCTGGAAAAGTGTGATCCCTGGAAAGCCATAATCGCAAAACATTTACATGAAAATTGCAGACACGGTTTGATTGAGTCTGTACATGCGGGATAACATTCCTCACGCCCCCAGTACCGACTGAGCCGTACTCAATTTTCAACTCTTAAAAGTGCTTCAATCAATGATCTCGAAGGACCAGAAAACTATAGCAACATTGTAGTGAAGTGCAGGGAAATTTTGCGCAGCATACACCTGGAAAAAGTGTGCTCCCTCGGAAACATTCATCACAACATATTTATATGGAAATTGCAGACACAGTTTGATTGAGTCTAGATGACAAGAGGGATAATGAAAATTAACATACACATTGCTGGAAAAACTTATGATGTTTAAATTCGTCCTTCACTGCATAATTCAAGGGCAACTACCAAAGTTTTGACACTAGAAAAAATGTCATTGTTTGTTACAAATGTCTAAAATCATCAACATAAAGCAAACACAGACAAAAAAACCAAGACGAAAAAGCAAATATCTAACGTTGACAATTTTATATATTCAGTGTCTAAAACGCCATGGCTATGGAGTACTGACTTTGTGTCCGTAATGACACTGATGTGTATGGAATGAGCCAAAATGAAGGATACATAAAAGTATGTAGCGTTGATTTGGTGTCAAAAAAATCTGGAAACAAAGTGATCCCTCGGAAGCATTAATCACAACAAAATTACAAGAGAATTGCAGACTCGGTCTGATTGAGTCTGTACATGAGGGATAATGAATACTTGCAACTTCCCTCACGCCCCTAGCACCGGCTTGAGTGGTACTTGATAACACTTAATAATGCTGGCATCAATGATCCCGAAGGACTAGAAAAATATAGCAACACTGAAGTGAAGTACGGGGCAACTGTTACAGCTGCCACACAGCATATGACACTTGCTGTTGTGAAGTATAAAAATCTGGCAACAAAGTGATCCGTCAAAGTCCTAAATGAGTGTATTAAGTATGCTCTGTATCACTATCTACAATCCATGTTGTTGTATCTGATCTGACGTTAAATCGCATCCGCAATGATGAATGAGTGTATTTAGTTTAGATCTCTGTCTTAGTGTCCACACTTCAAGGTGCATTTATATTTTGTGTGCATTAAGATACTCCAGTCTATGTGTCAACTATGCATGATTGGATAGCGAAACAGATTAAACAGTGTTAAAGTTTTCTAAAAAGAAATCAGTTTAACCTTGAAATAAGCTGTTGTTCACTTAATGCAACTATTCTATTGATCGCATATTGATATTGCAACGATAAAAAAATAACTTTTAACCTACCTTGTTTGTAATATTCTGAATTTTATTTACTATCCATTTCCAATCCCGTTTTTTTCTATTTTCATTTCGCCCGCGCTATTTCTGATTGGTTGATAGGATTCACGTGATACAAAACCAACGCTTTAAACTGATTGGCTGTTTTGAAAACGCGTGATATGCCTAGATACCGTTTGTGTTATAAAGCATTTAGCATTAATAATGCCACGGATTTATACTAAGGTCGGTGATAATGCGGAAGAAACCAGCATACTAAGACCTTTATTCGATCCAAAATAATTCAATATTAAATTGAAAATATCATGTATCCATAAACGATAACTTTGCACACATGTATAACATAACCATTGATACTTTTTCATAGGTAAAACTTTGATTCTTATGCTCAATCGGTTATTTATTTATTTTTAATAACTATAATAATAATAATAATATTAATAATAAGAATAATAATAAAAATAATTATAATACTTATGATGATGATGATGATGGTGATGATGATGATGATAATAGTGATAATAATAATAATAATAATAATATGATGATGATGATGATGATGATGATAATAATAATAATAATTATAATAAAAGACATTTACACACATTTTTGTGACATTTTTGTGACAACAACAATAAGCGGGTAAAACAAAAGACCCACATTAAATTAACATATAGGACAAAAGCCCCCCACCCCAGTCCATCAAACAAAAGCCTCGCTAAGGTTTATAGACCAGACTGATTACTATCTATTTTTACACGAACTTGGGTTATACTTCAAATAAATCTAGACAAGTATGCGCTTTTCACTTTTATTTCCTTGATAAGCTTTGAAAAGCGATTCTCTGAAAATATTCATCTACATTTGTACTGCACAATATATAATAAGGTAAATATAAAAACATTAATATCATCAATGAATTATAAGTACGAATTACACAATAAATCAAATTAGAACTTTTGTACCTTTAAATTTAAATCTTAAAGTAAATTATCTTTTAAAACAATTGCATTTATTTGTTAAAATACCTCAAGTTCCAGATAGTTCAATAGACGGAGATGGACTGGAGGGGGGGGGGGCTTTTGTCCTACCTGTATTTTTGATGGGGAGGGGCCTTTTGTCCTACGTGTAAATTTCATGGGGGGGCGCTTTTGTCCACCTTGTCATTTTTAGGTGGGGGGGGGGGGCTTTTGTCCGGGGGGGCTTTAGTCCGTATCCCTATTAAAATAAAATAAATTACTTACTTATACACATAAATAACGTATAAAGTTCCTTTCACATTATCTGCGGATTTCATTATCAAAATAAAACTTTATTAGTATAAGAATATTTGGAGTATCGGTAAAAATTCGAAAGTCCAATTTAAAAAGTGATTTTACTATCAATATATAATTTAGTATGTTTTTAACTTGAGTTTTTAAATCAAACTACGACAATTTTTATTTTGACAATTTTTTATTTTTTTAAACAGAAATTTACTTTTACAGAAACTGTTTCCTAGATACATAATTTTATTTTAACAGGGTAACAAATGTTAATTTACATAGCACGGTTATGTTCCCCTGTCCTGAACAATGTTCAAGTCACTGAATTATGCAGAAACAGGGCTGATGGGAGACGAGGAAACTCGGGAGATGCTGATGATATTTTTCAAGATATGCTATTTCGAATAATTTGACATCATCTATCAACAATACATGTACATATACCCCAGTGACATCCATCTGATTCTAGCTTGTTAACTTAGATATAATTGGACCTGGCGCCAGGGTACTTTAAAGTTTACTTTAAGATAAATCTTAATTGTGTCTTGTTTAAATGACGAATTCCGCCAAATTAAAGGATAACAACAACACGACGCTGCAAAAACATTGGAAAGAATATAGCAGCTATGTCTGTTTCATTTTAATATGTCGGGTTAGAGTCTTTATAATATCTGGAACAAAATCACATAGAGACTCGGTTATGAGATCACAATTTAATTCCCTTATTTCGTACATGAATTATATTAGAAATTGACAGTAAAAAATACCGATAAGACATTCAACACCAATTGCGCTAACTTAACTAATCGGAGAAAACCGACACTCGATATACCCTGCTGCGTTTATGATCAATATCCGGCTTAATCAGTATTGTCTTTGATTATGGCAATACAGCACGTGGCTATTTCACAATATTATGTCATAAATGAGACCGCGCGAAAAGAATCAAAATTGGGGAATTCGGAACTTCATAAGATTTCTATTCAAAACTTGTGTACAGAAACGCAAATCTTTGTTTCCTGAAAAAAAAAAAGATTAAATAAATAAATAAATAAATAATAAATAAGTAAATAAATAAATAAATAAATAAGAAATATATGAATAAATGAGTAATGAATGAATGAATGTATGAATAAATGAATGAATGATTGGTTGATTAATTAAATAAATAAATAAATAAATAAATAATATATGAATAAATGAGTAATGAATGAATGAATGTATGAATAAATAAATAAATGAATGAATGATTGGTTGATTGATTCAATGAATGAATGAATGAATGAATGAATGAATGAATGAATGAATGAATGATATATCATTGTTTGTATTTTTACATATGCAAGTCCATTTATTATATTATGTATAGCCTATTTTTTATAGGACATATATCAACGTAAAATTTAATTGCTGTGTGGACAATCCCGATTTCATCTTCGTGATTTCACAATTACAGTAAACTTCACTTATAGCGAACACGGTTATAGCGAACTTCCGGTTATACGGAACAATTTATTTTGGCCCGAATTTTGCCCTTCTTTATTTAATATAAAAATATACGGTTATAGCGAACACGGTTATAAGGAATTATCGCTTATAAGGAACTCATTTTTTAGTCCCAATTTAGTTAAAAGTGCATAAAATTACACTTTTATAACGAACTCCAAATATCGTCCATTCGTAAATATATCCCGCATTTTCAACTTTCGTTTTCATTGGCACGGAATAAAACTCGCAGAATGTACCGTTTATTGTTGTATGTAATTCAATATATGAAAATGAATTTGTATAGAAGTATGTAATAGTTTTCTATTTATGATATTTTTAGCTTGAGTTCTTGTCACAAAGATAAAACGGTAATTCCCTTTATTCTATAATTTCTTTTCTTTAAATAGTTTGCTCGAGTAAAATAATTATCGGTTTTCAACATAATCACGCATGCTTGCAAACATAATCCGTAGAAAACTACACAGTATGCTTGATTGAAATGAAAAGAAATATATATGTTATTAGTTAAAGTCACCCCTCAACATATAATAGAAGATATTCAATATAAAAGGAAGAAAAATGGAAAATCTTGTTTATTCTTATTCATTGAAAGAAAACGAAAAAGCACAGTGCAGTGAGTTAAGAAACGAAATATGATGTTTTATGAAAAATTGAGAAAGGGAGTAAAACTAAAACTGAAATAGCAAAGAATTTTCAAATTCCAAAATGTACGCTCTCGGGTATTGTGTCTAAAAAAGAAATAAATGATTTAACTATTCTTAATCAAATGCTCTTAAAAAATGTTTAACAATCAGTTCGTTATATGTAAATCTGTTCGCTATAAAAACTCCTGATACAAGGAACTAATTCGCTATATGCTTACAAGGAACTCCGGATATAAGGAACATATTTTGAATGTCCCAATGAGTTCGTTATAAGCGGAGTTTACTGTATATTAATTTTCACGATTTCAACTTCACAGATTCACGATTTTATTATAATTAATTCATGTCTTGAACATCACCATTTCAACTTTATTAATTTATTACGTATGGCTTATCATTATAAAATATTATAATGATAATGAAAAGGAAATTACAAAATAACATGATTCACCATAGATGCAAAATGCAAAACAGTACTATCTAATCGTCAATCGCAATGGTAAAGTATTCGCTATTTATCTGCTAAAAAGCAAACCAAGCGGTATTGAGCTCGAATACCGCGTCTGCATGTTACAGGTGGATGTCTTACACGTTCTGTGCACTGACGATATTATTTTTACGCATTTGACGCGTTAATAACTCCAGGAAATTTTGCATTGTGTTAATTGTCAAATGTCTGACAAATATATGATCAGACTATTTCTTTACTCTTACAGGAAATAGGCTATTCAGAAGTAAATTTTCATTCGCTATTTTTATATACCGAATCCGTATTTGCACGAATACGGATTTTGTATTTTAGTAATATACGGACTTGTTATAAAAATTCCGTATATTAGTAAAATACGGACTTCGTACATCAAAGTTCCCGTATATTACGAGTGTACGGAGTTTGTATACTAGTCATGTACGGACTAATATAATATACGGTCCCGTACATCTCCGTATTTCAAGTTTCCCGTATTCTTACACGTATGTTAATGATATACGGAATTCCGTACACTTCCGTATATCCATGTCTTTTTCACAGTGATTTTTTTGGCTGGATGTAAAGCTCTAGGTTTGATATCAAAAATTATCACTACACCTCTTTTGCATATTATTGAATCGAAAGAAATTACAATGTCTCAAATGAATAAAAGATATCTGACTTTGAAAACATTTTTGCAAGACTGCAGTTTAAATATAGATAATTTATTAAAGGAAATTTAACACTTTTTGAAGATGTCAATGTGAAAAAAGACAAAGTGTATGAAATTTTAGTTAAAGAAAGTGAGATAGATGGGCATGTTGAAACTATTCTTTTAGTTATCTTACCTGCATTATTAAAATTAATCACAAAACAGTATAAGGATCATTTACCAGGTGGAATTCATGAGAACTTAAATGAAAGAGAAGTAAGCAGTGTTGATAAACATAATAAATTTCCGGAAAGGGTTTTTTCATATTTAGACCACATATTATCTTACAAACCAAACATAAAAACTTTAGCATTTGAGTCACATATAACTTTTTCTCTAAATAAAACAAATGAATGGTTGAAAGAGCAAGATAACATGATATTATAAAACAGTGTAGAAGAGAGGTTGATTTGGAAAGGCAAATATTTAAGGAGAGAGAAATGATACTGGAAAAAAAGGAGGATTGAAAAACAGAGAGAAGAATTTAGGAAAAAAGATGAACTAGAAAGAAAAAGGGTTGAAAAACTTGAAAAAATCACAAATGATATGATTTTTTATGGCCTATGGCAAAGTGAAGAAAGAGTTGAAGCAGAAAATAGAGACTAGGAAAGGCAAAGAAGAAGCTCTGAAGGTCCAATTACGGTTCAGACAAGACGTTTTCAATCAGTTGGCTGATTCAAATGTTTTAAATTTTAGTAAGGTTGTAGAAGGAAGATGATATCTGTTAACTGTTACAGAATCAAAAAATAATGTTTTGAGCTTAATTAACAAAGCAAATGAAATCCCTGCCCTAACAAATGCTCATGTTTTAGTTGGGAAAAAACATTAAGCATAGGTTTTTAATCGAGATTCATGGTGAAAAGGAGGAAAAGTGGTTCAATGGATATGTGATATCACAGGTAGCAATATATTATAAAATATCTATGTTCTGTTTTATTAGAATTTGTTATACAAAATGTTAAATTACATAATTATGATTCTTTCTTAAACTTTATAAACATTTGTGTATTTGCAGGTTCCTGGTTTTGATGAGTGGTTTAATGTAAAATATGCAGAGGAAAATGATATATACACATGTAAGCTGGCAGAGGAGTTTAATATAGGAGATGTAGAAGTAATTGAGTAAGTAATCCAATTCTGAAAGAATTGTTTTATTCACAACAGGAAAATTCTAGCTGTTAAATCAGTAGTTAGCATGTCTTTGGACTGTAAATTATTAAATCATCAGTAAATATATGCTTAATATCTTCAAGTATGACTGCTTTAATGATAGTAACAATAAATTTACAAGTGTTTCACAATGTTAACATTTCTACTCAGATATTAAAAAAATTAAAGTTATTTTTTACATATTTATAATTTTGTAGAAATTTGATTTGTTGAGAAGTGTATATCCTCATAAGATGAAACCAATTTTTATATTGTTTCAGGAGTCAGATGGCTTGCTGCAATTGCCTGTTTACTGAAAGTAGTTTTACAAGTGAACAATAAAGAGATCAGAACTGTAAGAAGTAATGTTTGTTTTGAGTTACAATGTGTTAGCATTTGTATATGTTATGACAAAGTAATGAATTACAACAATCAAAAATGGATATAACTGAGGAGTTACCTGCCCTTCTGAAATACAGATAAATTCTGACAATGAACTCCATAACCAATATTAACCTTTGAACTATAAGGTCAATTAACCACACAATGGTTTGTTATTTTATTTGTTGCAATTTGGTCACCTAGGATATACATAATTGTAAAAGCCCTTTGCAAAGACATTTAATTAATTTAATGACAACTACTTGTGTATCATTGTTATTAAGTTAACAATAACAGAATTATGTTTTTACATGTTTGACCTTTGACCTTATCAAATATCCCATTACTTTTGTAATTAATGCTTGTGGTTTTACACATTCCTTTGCCCTGCAATGTAAGCTTTGTTTGCAAAACACTACACTAAGTGATTTTAAGTTAGTGTAAAATGTTTTATGAAAATAACTCATATACCATGACTTTTGACCTTTGACCTACAATATTAAATGACATTATAATTGTCATTCAACCTTTCAGCCATCACATTTGCTTGTAAGACAACATAATAGTACAGGGTATTTTGATATTTATCAATGTAATCTTAAAACTAGAGCATGTAAAAAACATAGTTTACGTTTTGAAAAATCATAAAACCATCTATTGTTTACATTCACCGCAAAGTGGTCATAATGCCTCTGTTTTTCAACTGAAAAATCCGGACATCCAAAAGATATGAATATATTAAACTCTGTAAGTTTAGCTGTAGTGGAAAATAATGTAAAAAGTTTAAATTTCAGTTAAATTATAACTGTGTGAAACTTAGACAAAAAATGGCAGAAAAATATGAAAATCTGAAAATTTCAAGGGGAGATAACTCTTGATTTATTCGATCAAATTTTAAAACAGACCATATCTTTAAGTTTTTATTGAAATTATCTTTCCAATGATATGTAACACTTATTACTCCAATTTATTTCAAATTGTGGCTTGTGGTACCTAATAGCAGTTCTTCTTAACACTTAAACCTAGTCAAGCGGTACATTTTCAAGAAAAATATTTTTCACAGAAACATATACAGTGTGTCACACAACAAACAAATTAAAAACACATGCCAAACATATTTTTTTCTTCTGTCTATTGACGATTTTCTTGTGTTTATTTCGAATACATTTAACAAAACAGACAACTGTTTTATCATTTAAATCTTACACAATACATTTTTTTAGTTGAATATTTTACGACATAAATTTTATTCTACTTCACCACTATAAAACCTGACAATACATAATTAAAATACGATTTCCTGCGATTTCAAAAAAGCTGTGAAGATTATTGTGCAAGAAGTAAATATTTGGTAAAAATATTAAAAGACAACAAATAGCTTCAGATAATGAATGAATGGAGATAAAACATACCAGATGGATAATTCTTTGATAGGATTGAATTAAATCTAACAAATAACCCATATAAATTTGTTTGTTCTGATTAAGAAATAAAACACAGCGTATTTTATATATTTATGACTAGCAAGTATCATCATTTATTCAAAGGATACAAGAAAAGTAACTATCATATAGTTCATTCTTCTCTTACCTGCTATTTTTATCCAATTAATATCGAGAGATCTCCACTTATTGTATTGTTTAAAATTATGCACAATAGCTATTAATTGAAATCGTTAAGTGATTTATTAAGTGGTCAATATGGCAGTTTCGAAATATGGAGAAGGAAGCTTCGCCTACTGAAATGGGCGATTCTCCTATGAAAGAAAATATGACGCTATAAATATTGAGCAATTTCAATATGTAATTAAGCTAATCCAGGAAAATATTTTATGAATGGCTGTTGAACGGTGTGAGTATGACTCATTTCCTGTGCATTTTATTTACCACTTAGAATATTTAGGCTCAATGTTTTGTCTGCAAAACGGCATTTCAATTTTTGCACAGACTGACAACTTTCATATTTCTCCTCGGGGAAGGGCTGCATCGTATATCTCTATAAGTTTCGGTGTTCTAGTTTAAAATTACCAGAGACCAATTTACAAATAACACACTTCCATGAGCTTCTAATTATCAACCGTTGCTTTATTTAATGTCTGTGTTGAAATCATCTATAAATAATGATGTTAGTGCTGTTCATCTTTACATTTATAGAGAGTACCCACCAGATTGTGTGATCCCTAAATGAAAAGTGGCAGCAACTATATAAAAACGCATTTTTACCAGGAATTAAAATAATTTGAATTGGCAGATATCAAAGTGCAAAGGAGAACAGCGGGGTGATGACCACTATTCAAGCAGGAAAGCTTGGAGTATCAAATTATGAAACGTTGTAGAAAATTAAGAATAAAATGATATTTAACATTTTCAAGGAACGGAAATATTAAATGAATCGAATGTACATTGATACACTTTTGAGTCATCACGTGTCTCAAGCAAAGCTTGCGTGACACTAAGATAGTAACAAAATGAAAAAAATAAAATAACAAAAGTTGCTCGTCGTGAGTCAAAACGCAAAGCAAATAATTCTCAAAGAGTTTTAAAAATTACTGAATGTAGACATAAAATGTAACAAAAACATAATATTACCACACGTAATATAAACATACTTTAATGTGTTTTTGTCGAACTTGCCTTTGCACGTACTTAAGAATCGAGTGGAGAATAATTATGAATATATGCGCCTCTGAAAAATCTTTAAATGGTGGAATAATATATGCTTAAAATATTGCCTAAAAGGATTCATAAACCCTTAAAATAATCAAATTCTGATTTATTCTGTAAACAACTAGTTTTATCAAATAGATGTGCCGGTTTGTTTTCATATCCAAATAAAAGACAGTCGCCTAATACGACATTGCTTAATCGCTCCATATATTCATCAGATATTGTTGAATAAGCCTGAATCATCGCTTCCGCTCTCTGTAATTTTAATCTATCTTTATGAATCGCTGATATCTTCATTGCTTTTGTCAGTTCTCTTATAAAGTCTTCTTTTTTAATGTCAGTCACGTCGCTTTCATAAAATGGAAAATTTATTGCATTTAATACATGCCCTGTAATTTGGTAATAACACCATGCACGAAGGTATACATTATAAAGAGATATACTTGAACCTTTCAACAAAGGAATAGTTCTAAATAAATGCTTGACAGGTCCTAAAGTAGTCCAATTTTTTAAAGATATTACAATATCTTTCCAATACGTTCCTAATGATTCTTCCTCGTGCAGTTTATTAAAAATGAAATCATAGTCGTTTTTTAAGGTCTCAAGATGTGCAATGTAATCGAACTTAAAAACACATGGATTACAGGATTTATGGTGCATTGGTCGAACATGTTCATCTAAACGATTACCGATTTCAAATGTGTCCACAGTATATTTAACTAATTCAGAAAAAGTTAAATCATGCCCATACATAAGACTGTTATTTGAAATATTTAATCGTGTTAGTTTAATGAGTTTAGTTCCTCTGTAAAGCCAATCTTCCTTCGGAAAATAAAAAATGTTACAGTAAGTGGAAAACAAACGACCATAAGGTTCACGAACAACCATAAATGAAAATGCATCATCCATCACCTGTCGTGCGTTTGTTTTTAGACGAACACGTTCAGCATTTTTTTAGCAAGCATTCTGTATCACAGTTAAACAACTGTTTAATTAATTCTAATGTCATTGTGGATGCACATTTATTTACTCTACAGTACAAAATTTTTAGGTTTGGTGACATATGTGCTCTAATATCCGTTGAATTAGCATCTACCGAATAGCCCAATGTTCTACATGCTTTATAAAGTATGTCTTGCCTGTTTGTATTATTCACCATTATGTCAAATGAAGAGTCCCATTTTTCCTGAAAGAAACTTTGAAATGTATTGTTAACTTTTGCACTAACGTGGATCTAAAAAATAAAATGCCAATGCTGATAAATTTGATTACATTTTACATAAAATGAAAAGATGTCAGAAATATAAGTATGGGAAAATGTTCATGTCGCAACAAGATATACTTCGATGTAATATAATTAAATATTAAAAATCACGATTATTGTGACTAGCATTATTCTTGTAATGCTATAAGGAAACAAATACAGAGCTGTTTGAAAATGTTAAAATCAATTAGTCAAAGTTTATATGTTTTGTACTTATTGTGATGCAAATATATTTTCTTAATACTTTTATTTTAAGACCGAAAATAGAATATGAGATATATGTATAAGATAAGTGTAAAATTGGCGACCTATTGCATAAAGTTGGTGGCTTATTTGTGTGAATATGGCGGCCTAAGACAGCCTAAGACTTAATTATTGAAATTGTGTGAAAAATGAATTAAAACAACTCTTAATAAAGATTTTACACATATTTTGGAATCTAAAATATATAAACAGGAAAGAAAACCTTTTTACTTTTGCTTTTTGTTAAGTTGGCGGCTTGTGTCCTGTGAACGTTGACTTTTTATTCTCTTTTTTATCAGTCAGACGACCTAAGCTTTTAACGTTGTAGTCACAAAAATACTAAAAGAGCCCTTAATAAAAGTATTAAGACATTTATTGTGTTTTAAAAGATATGCATAAACAAAATTTACTTTGGTACATATTGGTTTTATCTTTGTGATTTAAGAGGCGTAGGGGTCTGGTAGCCGGTTAAGTTGTAGAGGTGTTACAAAACAATCGTATCGGCTCTAAATGAAGTTCTTCAGACATATCTAAGACTAGATAAAAGCAAAAACCATTTTTAGCAAAGTTTTTTATGTTATCATTTATTGTAAAGTTGGTGTCCAGTTTTCTTTACTTTAAGAATTGCATAAAATTATAAAAGGTTATACTCCGAATGATGTTCTTAAAGGGATATTCAGGCAAAATAATGACAAAATATTAAAATGATCTTATGTATTCAAATCACGCTAAGCTGACATTTCTTAAAGTTTCAGCATGAATTTGTCTTTAAATTCTATATATTTTGGATTTGAAGCTTAAATATATCTATAATGTTTAACAACCCTTAAAGTAACAATAACAGATAGTGTATGATTGAAACAAGTCTAAGTCATTCATTTGACATGTTCTTTAACGTTTCAAGAGTTCTCTGCGACAACTATTGTGAAATCCTAGCGCTCTAACATGCCCGCGCGATTATTTTCGGAAACCACCATTTTATTATCTACATGGAGAAAATTTAATCCTTTGATTGTCTAATATATTCATTTTTTAGAGCATTTACAGAATAATGAATAAAAATTCAAAACTAAGAAATGAAAAAAATAACCTGTGTCTCCCTTGAAGACATTGTTTTGTTATTCAGTTAAATACAACAACAGAAAAAAATGAAAACGCTGTTTTAAGGAAATACCAACAACTTAAAAGGTATTGGTAGGTACGCCACTACTCCGCCAATGTCACTTAAATTGTTTAAGCCAAAGAAGACGTTACAAATTCATTCGTTTTAATTGTTTTGTGTAAAATCGTCGCACCATTAAAATGCAGAACACCAACCTTACAATATATACCTTTTAAATAACAAGAAATGTCTAAAGAACTTTGTGAAATTTATATACAGCCCTTTTAAGTGTTAAAATAAGCTAAGCGCCCACTACAGAATCAAAGAATTTTCCTGTTTATTTAACTTTCAAAATGACAATATATGTTTTTCAAACTTGAAAGCCTATTCAATTGTTTCTTTAAAATTGCAACAGCTTTGAAAGTTCAAGCCTCCGGACAAGACTACTCACTGCTCGCTGCCATGCCTTACACCACAACCGCTAGACCGTCAACATTATGCCGGTCATGCGCTGAGCCCCTAGGCCGTCAATATTAACTCTGATAGGCCGTTGTGCTGCTAGGCCGCTACATTCATGCCGCGATGCCTCCAACTTCAAACATCTGGTGCATTTTACAATCAAAGATGACTTTTGTTAAAACAATATATTTTGGTTATTAATGTTAATCGTGTTGCTAGTCGATATATTACCATTTGAAATCATACATATGGATATTGTATTTTAAATAGTACTTTACGAAAATAATATCTTGTTTTTATAGTTCAGTACCTCTTCATTATTTCTGGAACTTCCTTTCTTTGGATTTGAGTGATGATCATCCGCAACGTAGCATATTCCTAGAATTTGAAATGTTTTACTCAGTTATAAAAACGAATTTGCTTTTGATTTATCATGTTTCAGGGAACCTTTTAAACAAAGGAAATTTCACCGAAGCATTTCTAAAAGCGTCCTGATGAAGGTTAAAAGGCGAAAACATTTTAATATACCGTCGATAATGCATTTTTTAAGTAATATCTTAATAAATTGTGAATTGTCACAATATAGCAAACAAGTCAGGTATATGTCAGATATACGTGTTTTGAAGTTTGACCGTGTGAAACTGTATCTATTTAACAAATCATTTCATCTTTACGTTTTTTACATGTGTAATCCTTAATACAATAAATGAGTGAATACAAAATTCCATAAGGTTTTCATATAAAGATTAACCTTTGTTTTGGGTTGTACTGTGATTGATATTAGAATTAAAATCTCATTAGCAATTGCCGAAAACATTCACGTATCTTCAATAAGAAACAAAATATTTTTAAAAAATACTAACAAAAAATATTGAGAAAATCGCAACTTTTAAAACAATTGGCAATATCAATGATTATTAGCAGTCCGTTATAATCTAATCAACATACGTTTTTTTAACCTTATCCTTCTGATATATATGTTTATAAAGTTGTATTTTCATCTATAAATCACGTTTCTTTATTACAAAGTGTTTCAGTAACTTACCAGAAAGTAGCTGTAAACCAAAAATAATTATGAAAAGTAAAATTATTTTTGTTCTTCGCATTTTCAACTCATTCTCTATGTTGTCATATTAATCACTTTTATATCATAAGACAGAAAGTGTTCAGACATACGTGAACACTTTGACGTATATGTTTACTGTATGAAACAAATACCATACGCCATTTTTTCCGAAGAATTCAACACTTATATTTACACGAACAAAGTACAGTATACAACCGAAGTCCACCCTTAAGATATTGACTTAAAATAAACGCTGACAAAAGCAAAACCTGCTATCTAATGGTTAATCATCAGCACTTTCTTTGCAAAAACGAAAAATACGCAAGCGCACTACATAAAACATAAGTGCTCAAAAGATATTTATCAGAAATGTATCAACAAGAAAATATTGTTGTTCCATTAAAATATATATACGATCAGTTCAAATAAATCTATATACAAAATGTTCTATGTACAGTGTCATCTCGACAGTGTCAAACGTTTGATAAGTTCGGTTTAAAATACTTAGATTGCATCTAACACATATAATATGTATTTTATTATAGCTCCAGTTGTTAGCTTGCACAATCGTCGGATTTTTTAATGTTTACTTTTGGCTAAAGCTATAGGAACTTGATATATCGTTAAATGCATAGCCTTATCAAAACAAAAACAAAGTGAGAGGTCAGCATTGGTATCTGTTATAGATTTTAAGTTAATTTTGTCAGAAAATAACATAACTTTTCATTCCAATCATCATAATATGACTCCGTGTCATATTGATGTAATGCAGTTACAGAAGCGTCAACTGTTGCTCCGCTCACTTTCATTACCAACAGGCAAATCAGCTTATCAATTCACAGATTTTTTAGAAAATGAAAACGAGTGTTACATTTTGTTATTATTTAATTAATGTTATCAATAAAAATTTTAATTTACTTCAATCTTGCCTTTGATATTTTTTGATGAGTTAATGTCAAGGTCATCGGGATCTTTAAAAAACGATTATAGAGCCACTAACGCATTATGGATTCCGATGATTAGTTTCATTTTGTAATGTATTCGAAAGGTCGTTTTCAGGAAGCTTGGTTTAACCGAAAATGTATCTGTTATTTTGTGTCTGAAAATTCAAAAAACGTCATTTTATCCTGATTTGAGCACATAAGATCATTTTAATATTTTTGCCATTATTTTGCCTGAATATCCCTTTAAAGTTGGAAACTGTTCTCAAAATGATTCATTTTCTGCATTTCTAAGTGATGGAAATATTAGTGATTAATGTAGGAATGCTTGTTCATTTAAGAGAAGACCTCTTACAGAAGCTGTATCTTCCTCATTGTTTTGAAAAGAACTTTAATGTAGCTATCGGATGATTACATTATATAAGTTACTAGTATACTAGAATTAGGCACATGCACTGTCTTACAACAATTTATTTCTTCGAGTTGTGATAGGAATTAAGTATGATATTGTATTACAATTCTGTTAAAAGACGTTTCAAAAATTGAAAAAAAAAAACAGAAATTATACATTTTCTTCGTTAACTGTTTCTGGTCACAGCGTTTGCATATTATTGTTTTCCCTCTGCATTGTGGTTGACACATCTTGATCAGTTCGCTTTATCTACAGTGTTCTCACTGTATTACACTGTAAATGTCAGTCTTCATTCAATATATCATATCATGTTGGTGGAAGTGAGCAATTGTTTAAATAAGTAAATGATTCTTTATCACTGAAACTGAAAAGAGACTGCTTCAATAATTTTTAAAATGTTATGAAATCTGCTTAGTTGACCCTATAAGAGTGTCCTCTTTAATTATTTACTCAATTTATTCAATCTGCAAAGTGATCATATTTATTTGATCTGCACTCGTTACTCGGAAAAAGCTTTTAAAAATATTCACTCTGTTTAATTGACACAATGTCCATGATCAAGAATATACCCTTCATTGTTCAAACATAGATTTAGATCTGCTCTGAGAAATGGCTCACTCAATACGCTCGTTCATCATTGTTGACACCAAGTCGGACCCCAATCAATAAACACACCCTGCATTGTGTACACAAAGACATACATAACTTCATTCACACTCTCAATATTGAGGACAAAATGTTAATAATACACCATTCAATGCAAGTTATAGCTGTAGCTTATTCAATACACCCATTTATCATTGTGGACCCCTACTAAGTACCCCATCATATCATGCAATTAGTATTGTGGACACTGCAGAACTCATTAAATGAATTATCCTGCAGTATGTGCTCAAAATCAATGCTATATCAATCAATGCGCCCTGCAATGTACGCACTTAAACAGAACTCACTCACTCAATAATGTAATCCGTTATTGTGGACATCAGGTAAATGCTTCTATCAATGCATTAAACATTGTAAACGCTCATAAAAATTTCACACTATAAAATTATAAGGCATTTTGGGCACCGAACAAACGCTACATCGATAGGTTATTTTGGAAGAGTGGGATATCATGCCACGCAAAAAATTTATATTGGTAGTGTTTGGCATTCAAATTTGCATCGATAACGACGAAATAAGTGCGACGACTTGAGCAATGCCTGTACAGAACAATACAAAACCCTCAAGCCCACACCAGTAGGCAAAAAGGTTATTTTTCTTACGATATACCTAAACCTGCGTTGGTGTGTATGTGCCAAATTGACACGATTTACGCGGTGAGCTCGCCTCAATACGCAACCAACGTATTGTCGACGTCCATATAGCCCACCTTCGCGCAAGCGATCGCCCACAGTAAGGGCAAGCATACGGTTATAATGTGTATCAGGGGTGTTAGCAGCAGTAGCTGTGGTAGTTTAGAAGCCATTGTGCAGGTGGATGATCCGAATATAGGGGTATTAGGCTCGCGTGGACGTCCAATACGTGGTCGATCTTCTGTACACCCTGTTGCTTGAAAATGTTTTCTAAGGTGTGGAATAACACGAGTTAGATATCCAATATTCATAGCGACGACATCTATTAACAAACTATCATTTAGCATGCCAGTAGCACATTCGCGTAAATTTTGCAAAATTTTAGGCATACCAAAATTAAAGAAAACTGATCAATCAACGCATTTTTCATTGACATGAAATTCAATAAAATTAAACCGTTTGATAGGCACCGGTGCGAATCCTTCCAAAAGATTGAGAGACAAGATAGTTTAAACATATCCATTATATCCATTATATCTCAAGATGTACACAAGAAGAGGCGTTGAAAACAGTATTAACTCCGTGTATTAAATACATGTAGTGCATTACAACATGTAACCTTTCATACATTCCATTATTGCAAACTAGATGTTTTATTTTCATTGCAGAAATATGTATATAATTTTGGTTCTTCTCCGAGAATTGAACTGAAAAAAAGTGTCCAACTTTGAAAGATCTTGAAGTATATAAATATGCTTTAATTTAATTTCAATTTTTAAATAATGGGCATTTTCTAAGTTACAAGAAGTGATTTTTTTTGTTATGCGAGCACTGCTCACATTTTCTCTTTGTATTGAAAACATAGAAAAAACATAATTTTGCATTCTTACGAGTTTTTCTTCGGCCGAGTATCTTCTTTTAAGGATACTTTTTCCTTCTCAGATATACTTTAAATAAAATTATTTCTTGAAATTGAATATCGTGTATTAATTTGTTACTCTTGTCTTTTGACTAACTAATCTTGCACGCTTCAGTTACAGTGTTCGATTTCAATTGTACAAAGCCGGTGCAATCTTTCAAACAGGGTTTATAACGATCTGTAATAATTAGCTCATGTGGGTTAACTTATATTTGCTACCCGGAAATGCAAACTCGAATTGTCGACGCATGATTACTGTCTCTGTATATGAGACAAGAGCTAATTATGAGCACTTGCTAACAACGTAAACTGCGATGTGCAAGTTGACATTTTAGTTTTAGCAAAAATAAGACTACGGAAAAGCAGTTAAATGTCGTTAGTAACAAACAAATGAGATTAGCTGGATATTTACATGCTTTAACTGCATGTTTAATACATGCAAGATATATATTTCATAAAAGGGTAACATTTGAGCCGCGTCATGATAAAACCAACATAATGGGTTTGCGACCAGCATGCTGTTCGCTATCAGTTTCTCTACTTGTTATAGGGTTTGTAAGCAAACAGCATGGATCCTGATCAGACTGCGCGGATGCGCAGGCTGGTCTGGATCCATGCTGGTCGCAAACCCATTATGTTAGTTTTGTCATGACGCGGCTCATTTGGTTAGTTTCAGTGTATAAACGTAAACTTTATGAGAAGGTTCTATAATTTTTTGTTGTTGACATATTTACAATCTGTTTGCATCAATATTTTATAGTTACAATATACTATGAGGTACCGGAGAAAATGTTTTATGTAAAATTTAAAATTGTCTTCATTTGGATGTGGTACAGATGCTTTAATAATGTTAACTCCGAATCAGGTTCAAAATTCGTCATAATTTCAATTTGGTTTCCTTCAAATATGAATATTCTATAAAATCAATTCACTAAATATTCATTTTTGGTGTCCTTGAACAAATTTAAGCGTGGTGAAAGATGTCCTTAGTTGGATGTTAAATTTCCGAATTACTCCATTTCGGGGTGGTATGTGACTGTGTGGAAAGCCCTCATTTGTTGGTGTTTTCATTATTTTTAATTTGACTCATGTCTTGACAATAAATTGCATAAATAGACAAATACTGTCATTTCATTATGATAGTCCATTATTTTTTCTCCAAAAAAAAAACCATATATAAAAGTGTACCAATTTGGCGGTATAAAATCAAGTGTCCTAATTTGATGGTGCTTGTCCGTATGTGCGTGTGTGCGGCGTGTGTGTGCGTCTTTGCATATGTTGAGACTAAGGACATACGTTAGACAACACAGCAGCAACTGAGGACATTTTGGAACAGTGAGGTTGTCCTCAGTTGGACAACACTTATATACTGTTTAAAATTCCTTTTATTTTTTTAAGAAAAATTAACAGCAGACTCGGTCTCAGTTGATGTTAACTTTCAAGTATGTTTGGCAGTGTGCGGACTTCTACTTTATGTCTGCCATTTTTACGGAGTTAAAAATAAAACACACTTGCTTTTCGCGCATGCGCGAGGGTTTCACTAAAGAACGCAATGGAGTTTTCTTTGGCTCAATAAGCGGAGAGATCTTTCTGCAACACATGCACAAGGTAAGTATATTTACAAAAACGTTTAATCTAATTAATTTAACAGAAGTTAAACTTAAAGGTACATAGAGGTATTTTTACAGTAATGTCGGCTTTCCCAAAGCCTTGCACGCTGCCGTCTCAAAACAATTAATGTTTACCATAATTTTTTTACTTATAAGTGTTTTGTCTTCATACTTGGCCATAACAATCCTTGGGACAAGATCTAAAAAATACTAGACTAAATTTGACCTTCATTGATATATGACCTTGACATTCAATACATTTGTTGCTAAAGAATAGACTGACTTCATATTATAAGACATCGTGCTTTATGATAATACCTTTATGTATATCAAACATTAATTGATTTCTGATTATTTATGAATTCGACCTTGAAGGTCAAATTATTGAATATTCACTGTTTCTTTGCTATTACTGAATATAACTTAGTGAATACTGAAAGGGTTATCTTCATACTTGGACAAAACAACCTTACGGATAATACCTTGTTAAAAGTTGAACTGACTTCTCACCTCAAGCTATAAATGACCTTTACAATAAATGTCAAATCATTAAATTTTTGATAAATTGCTATTTTTATTGTTTATGTATTGAATCGGAAAAAACAAGACTTGCTACAAAAAGCATATCAAATTATTCAATAACTTGAACTTGACCTTTAATTGTCCTTGACAGTCAATGTCAATATTATTTTATGTACGGATTTGAGTAATACCTGAAAAAACAAGCCTTGCTACTAAGCAAGCATTTTGAATAATTTAAAGATCTTTACAATAAATGTCAAATCATTAAATTTTTGATAAATTGCTATAAGTTTGTTGTTTATGTATTGAATCGGAAAAAAAACAAGACTTGCTACTAAAAGCATATCAAATTATTCAATAACTTGACCTTGACCTTTAATTGTCCTTGACAGTCAATGCCAATATTATTATTTTATTTATGTACAGATTTGAGTTATACCTGAAAAAAACAAGCCTTGCTACCAAGCAAGCATTTTAATAATTTAAAGATGACCTTGGACCATTTTTGACATTGACAGTCAATGTCAGATTAGTAACTTTATTTTTCTTATTATTTTTTTTTGTTTGTATCAATATGATTTGTGCACAGTTTTAGATGTTTATATGAACTTTCATCTTAATTATTTTTTTAATGAAAATGTAAATACTTCCTTACGCATTTGTTCCAATTCCCTTTTTGAAGAATCTTTTAAACTCATACTTTGTTTGCTTTTAGAAAAGTTAAAAAAATAGTAAAAAAAGATGACTCCGAAGGATTAAAACAACACTAAAATGAAAAACGGGACAATTTTTACAATTGCCTCACGGCACTAAAACACCTGTTGTTTTGCAGTATAAAAAGAAATTTGAAACACACACGTCAGAAAACGCAACAATATACGAGCATGTTTTTAAAGCAGCACGCCTCCAGATCACGCTAAATTTCATGAAAATTTTGAAAATGTATTTGAATGTGTAATATTATGAAGTAACCTAAAGTAAGCAATTTACTCTTCATCAATGGCACTTACAAACCACGTAAATTACCAAACAGTGGTCAAAATATCCATTAATTGCCTCTACTGCGTCAGTAACGCAATTAGAAATATTGATGAATATTGGACTTTAGGGTCATTATTGATAGAATTTCTAGGTCCTGTGTATATTTATACAGCGAGTACACTTTATATTTTCTTGTAGAACTTAACAAAATGTTAAATAGCGACCTTGAGCTCTTGTTTAAATATTTGTTACTTTTTGCAGACGTCATTGTTCTTTTTTTTACATCTGTATGAAATTCAAAAATTTGCTTTGATTCATGCAATATTGGTACCTATACTACAGTAGGCCTATGCTACTCTATGCCCGTTGCGCTAATAAAGTACCCTTTGCCTAATTAGTTAGACAGTTCGTGACCTAAATTCAATGGCTGCCGTCAAATTTTGAAAATAAAGATTAAACTATTAAAGGTAATTATTTATTGTAAAGCAATGTTAAAATAAATCATCTTGTAAACCTTTTTGTTTATGATGTACTTTATGAGTAATATGAAGACAGAACACCCTTGCTCGCTCCTGATGACCCGAAACACTTCGAATGCCAGACGTTTTGCTCCCAAGACATTTCGGTCCCATTTTCTAGATGTTTATTAGGAAAGTTAACAAATTTCTCATCCGAAAACATTTTAATTCATTTGGGCTAGCTGTGATATTGCGCTCACAAAAAAGAGTGAAATAAGAATCCATAAGCCCAACGCGGCAAAATTGAAAATGTTGCAGGCTCGGTTTGATTGAGCCTGTTAATGGACGGTACTGTCAAGTGCAAACTATCGTCCACGTCCCCTAGCACCGGCTTAAGCAGAATTCTACATTTAACATGAACTAGTAAAATTTAGAATTTTGAAACATCCGCAGATGTGTTCATATGGCGGTTATCATGGAACCTTCAATGTGACACGTTAGTGACATTCCGAAAAGCGGCATATGGTCCCCAAGTAAAAAAATGCGTGTGCACTAAACGAGAAAACAATGGGCGGAACTAAATAAAATGGAATTTTGAAAGGGGAGGTTATGAAGCCTGCATTTCACAGATATAACGTCAAAAGACAAATTTAAAAACCAGGCCTCATATCCTAAGGGTGATTCAACAGTATTCAAGTGAAAAATACTGGAACCACCCACCAAGAAAGATGCCGAATAGATAGAACTAAAATACCACAAGCACAACAATAATGTCGTGCTGAACGATCTTTAAGGATCGGAAATATAACATCCCTGATTGAATGTACGGGGCGACTTTTTACAGCCTCCACACGGCACAAAAAAACGCTGATGTGGCGATAAAGTAGAGTGAAATAAAAATCCCTAAAGAAAGTCCAACGCGGCAAAATTGAAAATGTTGCAGGCTCGGTTACACAATTTTGGACGGCTTTGTGTGTCTCTTACGCTTAGAAGACAACAACGGTATTAACTTCAAATAAAACCATCCGAAATATTCTGCATATTTGACAGTTTTGATGAATTGTTTCAGTACGTGCATGTATCCCCACTCAACAATATTTATGCGTGCAATAAGCATTTTATGCACAAATCACTCACTGTAAAGTTGTATACGTAGTTTTTAATTCATCTAGGTTTTTTTCGAGTACCACATGATAGGTCAGGATAATAACCACATCTGTGGTACAGAATGCACAAAATCCGGGAATAAGGATCATATCAAACAAAGAGGGATGCGAAAAACTGCTTCTGTTTTGCTATTTGTATTTATTTGCGACATTTGAACAGTTGAAATTATAAATGATTAATAATATCATATATAAATTAATTAATATTTTTGATGACCAATTAATCAAAATAAACTTGAGTTTGAATGATATATGATAGGGGCCTTCTCTATCATCTATGACACAAATTGATATACGACCCCGGGCATACCGGATACCGGGATATTTCTGGACCAATGTGGTGACATATGACCATTTGAAACTTCATTTTATAAATGACAACTACATTACATGATATAATGACACTTTTGTGAACATATTTATTGACATAAGATATCAGTGGTAATGGATTTACACATATATTCTATCTAGAGCAATAAGTATTCACAGGTTATTTGTCATTTTACTATCTTGTAGCTAGTGGCTTTAAACATCTTTGAATCTATACATGTAAATATATACATGTAAGTTGTGAAAGACTTGTTGTTTTAAAACCAAATAAACTGTCTTTATAACATGTATATTCTATGTACAAACATGTATTATGTGCTTGTAATATAAAATGAAATATTACTTTTCAGAAATGGATCTTACACATAGCAATAGAAACAAATAAAAAAAGAACTCTTAAGTGTCATAAAAAGTCAACAGAAGAAAAGGGACACCTTGAGATAAAATTCATTGATTCTTTCGTAATTGAATTGAATAATGACATTTTAATTTATTTTGGAAATACTTGATGAACAATTTTACAAATTGTAAACTTCTGTTGTAGTGAAGGTAGAGGGGAAGAAATGATGGTCTGTGGAACATGTACTGGTACTTAGTTTTCTTTAAGCTTGACAAAATACTTAGTGCACAGAATTGAACGTAAATGATGGCATTGTGTCCATTATTTGTCATTATCCACCAATTCTTTAAACAATACACTTGCGTTTGAAACTGAGTGTAATTTTTACCCTCTTGGTAAGGGATATCAAACCAACATTTTTTTTTAATTTAGGGGTACTGGGTAGTTAAGGCAAATGTGGGGGGAATTTACCCCTTTATGAAGTTATTAGAATATCTCAAAAACAAAATGTTGAATTTTAACCATACTGCACAAAAGTGACCTTCAAGAACATAGCCCTGAGGTCATTAGGTTTTCAAAAGAACCGCTATTGCATAGGAAAAATTTCTTAAAAAATTGTCCGACACTTATTGGCTAGTTCAAATCGGTTTGAACTACATGTAGTATTTCTGAAGTGAATGTGTTGTGTGATTTTCACCATATGAAACCCTCGCTTGTATCACATAGTTTCCTCATTATGAGGCCTACACACTTGTCCTCATTTGTAAATATACTTAAATGGATGTAAGCTTATCCTTTAATAAGGCATATTTGTGCTGACACTTGCCTTAAAAACTTCATTTATCAAATTTTTTATGATTTAGGCCAGTCTCCACAAGTCTGTTTTGCTCCCACAGATAGTGCTCTTGTTGTTATTTAAAATTTAAAGGATATTTGTTATTGTTAAGTATAGATTCAGGGGAGTAAATGAGAGTATAAAGTATGCATAAGTCAGTTGTATGTGGCTTTTCACAGTTATGATAATGAAATAACTCGAAACAATTTCAGGTTCTGGAGTTTTTGCTTTGAAAGCCTTACAGAAAGGAGAATTTATTTGCAAGTATAATGGAGTTCTTATGAGTTGAAGTTTTTTAGACCTGAAAGAGGGGACTGGCAGTTTTCAGGGATCAACTTTATACTTCAAATATATGTTCCTTATCATTAACCACATCTTATGTGACAAGGTTCATCACTCTAGCACCAATAATGCAAGAATAATCTCCCCATCAACTTAGATTTTTAAAAAACAATGTTATTTTTACTATAACTTCTTTTGTTTTAACCTTTTCCCTTATATAAGCGTGTTTTCACGACTCCCCCCCCCTTTGAGGCCTTAAACAGTGAAAAAAGCCCTATTTAGGCCCCTAACACTGTTTTTCATTTGAGAAATGTTTTGTAAAAAAGTGACCACTTTTTCGGCGCCGTCCCCTATTCAAATGTTACATCAGTGGGTTGCCAGAAGGGGGATGTGCCCCCTTCTGTTTGGAAGGTTTAAAGGGGCGGCAGCCCCCCCTCTTCGCCAAGAAAATTTTGGACATGTGACAGGCTAAAAATGGCCTCAGGTCGATCTTAGGGTAACTAGTAACCGACGCTGAAAAGCCTTTTACTCTATCTCAATTCATTGAGAAGCTGCAGCACTTTGCAATCAGTTTTGATGGAAAAAATAATGCAACATAGTGATTTTTGTCAATTTTGAGACGTCCCCCTGTTGCCATGGTAACAGGAAATTTACGATTGAGCATGCTGTTACAGAGGCTATGGTCTAGTCAACATATGTGCCAAGTTTCATCAGTATTGAATCATTTTTCATAGTTTCATAGCAGTTTGAACTTGTTACAAGAGGCTTTTCAATGAAAACGGCCATTTTTCGCAATATGCTCATGGGGTAAAATGTTAAAGGTATCTACCCCAAACTTTAATAACTTATTCCTTGTCATCAATAACATCTTATGTGACAAGCTTCATAACTTTTCAGTCTTGAAGCTATAATTTCAGAATAATCTCTCCTTGAACTTAGAATTTTCTTTTAGAAATATTATAACTTCTTTACTGTTTAAGGTTGTCAGAATTATCATACATTATCACTGTAGATAATTTTTTTTACATCGAGTCAGCAATACACTGAAGTGTATCAGATTTCAACATACAGTTTCATTTATAAACCTGTTGCTGGGAGTATAAAATATATCTACATGTAAAGGTCAAATCGTTTAAGCTAGCAAATATGCGAGTATTGAGAGAGATTTTACATCAGTTTAGGAGAGACACGCTGATAGAGTGTAGCGTATATTGTTTGTTGAGAAGAGAATTGTTGTTTTTTGAGGGAGTTTTGTTGGTTGGTTGAAGTTGGTTGAATATAATTGTGGTGATCTTAATTGATCAGGGTTTATTGGTTGCAATAAGTTGTTTTGGTTGTTGAGTTATATCTGTTTGTGAAGATACAATTGGTTGATATTGGTTGAATGTTTGTCTGGTCAAGATTATATTAGTTGATGCTTGTTTTGAGGATATATGTTAATATTGGGTGTTTTAGTTTAAGTTGTTTTCTGATGCTGATTAGATTGTGTGAAGTTAATATTGTTGGGTTTGTTGTTTAAATGTATATAATGATTTGATATAGAAAAAAGATAAAAATACCTAAAAACATAGTGTTAACTAAACATTTACATGCTAGTTTTCCAATTGAGAATATTTCACTTTTATGTCAGGCGGTGCTTCCCAGCCTCCATATCTTGGAAATTGCATCTAGTATTTATTACTAAATCTTTCCTTAGATTAAATAACATCAAGGCAGACATTTCTCCTGACAAAGGTATCTACTTCAATCTTCAAATATATATTTCATATCATTACTCACATGTCGAGTGACAAGGTTCATAACTCTAGCATGACTATTTCCAGAATTATTCCACCTTGAACTTGCAATCAAGGTTAACAAATGTTTTTTTTACTATAACTTAATACATAATTATACATAATTGATTTTTCTTTCATCGTGATGTCTTCCTTACTGCGTCCAGTATTTTATAAGTCGAGCTTCGCTGTCTCCTGTGACAGCTCTTGTTTTGCCCCCCTTCTTCAAAGATAAGATACATGTATATTGTTTTGCCAATGTCAGTCTGTCTGTCTGTCTGTCTGTCTGTTTGTCTGTCTGTCTGTCTGTCTGTTGGTAGACCACATGGTCTACGCTGATTATCTGGAAAAACACATTTATCATAAAGTCTTCATATTTCACATAATGATTTGTCATAAGTAGTTAATTACCCCTATTGATTTTGTTAGCACTAGGTCAAAGGTCAAGATCACAGGGGCCTTAAATGTCAGAATTGTTTCTGCTAATTTTATTAAAATTTCCAAAATTTCAAACAGTTAAGAAGAAATCTCAAAATAAATAAGTTTACTGTCATGAAAAAAACAACAACACTATCTTATTTGTCAGGCATATTTAAGTAAATACTGGTTGATTAATTGACCCCCAGGTGATCAGGGTCAAACCTAAGCAGATGCCCAATTGCCTGTGCCGTGTTAAAACCTCCGCGGGCAAGTGACTTTTCAAAGTAGTTTGCCTTGCGGGGAAGTGATATTTCGTGGTGAAATTTTTATTCTCTATAATTCCCTTCCCAATATTACTTTTCTTTGCATTGACACATGTTTCACATTATTGTATTTTTATGTGTTATTTGATTTTTTATTGACAAACCTTGTAAAAACATTACCATTGATGCAGCAGTCTTTCCAATAATTGTATGGCCGACTGCGAAAAAATCAGTTAAATAGATGAAGATGTGTTACAGGTTTCCCAAAATTTATACGTATAACTAATACTATAGAATTAAGAGGTATAATGATAATTGTGTAATAGTTTCATATTATTGTTGTTATAAATACAAAATGTGAAAATTGACTTTAAATAATTATTTGGGGGTGTAAATCCCCCTTTGAAGTTACCTATAAAAATAGAGACCTAAAGAAGTGACACATATACAAATTTGTGTAAATTTCATCACTAATTTCATTGACAGGTCCTAAGAAAGGTGATTAGCCAATCAGATATCTGAACGGCACGCTTTTTTGATGTAAAAACTGGTGTCAAAATAAATGAGAAATGAGCAATAAAATCGGACCATATTCAGTGCAATTAGTAAACAATAGATATAAGTGGGATTTTACTTACTGTGACCTTAGAATCATCATGGTTTTTCAAAATCATATTGGTAAATTATTTGTATCATGAAAATAAATATTGCAATAAATGGGTCACTGCAGTAAATTTTATTAATGAATATAAATGAATATTAATTGTAAGCAAATAAAACCAGTTCTATAGTATTCACAACTTGTAAAAATATCATTTTATAGGATTTTGTTTTGAAGACAGTTTATCAAGTAATGACGTCCTCATTTGTGTTACACACTGACCTCAGTTTGATGCATACACCCTTGTCCTCATTTGTAAGTACACAGCAGAATACATAATGTATATTTGTTGTGTTTTTTGTGCATGTGTGAAATCAAGTGGTTTCTTAAAGTGAGCATCATGTTTGATATTTTCACATGTGGCTAAGCGAAAGGAAATCAATAAGATAATCAATTAATCAAAAAAAAAAAAAAAAAAAAAAAATAAAAAAAAAATATAAATTTTATGCATTTTAGTGGTAATTTATCAGATAAGTTTCAGTTATAGAAATATTTACGCAATTGGAAGCCCTGAACTGTGGATTTGTGTATTATGGCGCCAGTAAATTGTATCAGTTAATTCCTTAGCATGTTTAATAAATACTGATTGTTGTTTTTGTTAGAACATAGAATAAGAAAGATTTATCTGATTGTATGAAAAATTGATGTTTGATCTTGAAGTAACTGGTTGTTCCAAAACATAGAAGACTGACCTTTGAAATTGGATATTAAGCCAATTATATAAACATTGTGAAACGAAAATCATCAAATTTAACCCTGCCAATGAACAAAAAATTATAGTTACTTGAGTGTCGAGTGTGGAGCAATTATTTTTGGTCCAAATTCAGCCACTTTTCATTAATTATAAAGAAAAAAAGGTCATAGGGAACACATTTTTGTAAATTATGCCTTGCAAGGAACTCATTTTTGTCTCCCATGTAGAAAATACCAAGAAAATTACATGGTTACAAAGAACTCCAAATTATAGACTAAAGATTTATAAATCCTTATTCTGCACTTTTATTTTCATTTGCACAGACTAAAAATTCGGCAAAATGTATTGAATATTTTTAGAACTTTAAATGTTAGTACAGACAAGTGTTTGCATCTTATCTTTGCAACACCTATAACAATGAAATCAATCATCAGATTGTAAAAGCCGTCTACTGGAGGTGCAAATATCTTTACAAACAATGAATGAAAAAATATCATAAATAATACTCATAAAGAAACACATTTAGAAATCAACGATTTCTTCAAAATTAAGTGATGTAAATTATTAGTGATTTAAATGCAAATACAGTCAACTCTCTTTATCCGGATATTGTTGGGACTGTTGAAAAAGTTAAGATTGTGAAAAATTTAGATAATCTAATTGGCTTAAATTTGACCTGAAACTGACAAATTATGTCGTATATTTGTTGTACCTCTCATCAACAGTGTTTTTACACCTTTACACTCTTTGAAGATGCGTTTGTATAGAACTTTCCATGAATGGTGTTTTTTTTGCTGTCCTATCTATTAGATTTCACAGTTTCTACAAGGAACAAATTTGGACTTGATAGTTTTGATCGAGATAATAAAAAATGAGAAAAGGTTTGTCAATATAATGGGAGTTGACTGTATAATCATACTTTTTATTTCGTCTGATATAATTATTATTACTTTTTATTAAACGGGGCTTTTTTTTAACTCTTCAGTGAGTTCAAACTTGAAGTCAAAACTTGTTGTACCTGCAAGAAAGTGCGATCTTGTATTTTTTTAGCCCATTGCATTTCATTTGTTGAGTTGATTTTTTTTACTCAACTTCAATATCAGCAGTACAATTTTTGTTTACAAATCACACAAATGTAAAAAAAAGAAGTGTCTTGTACTAGAACTATATTTTTATATATACTATGGAATAGATACCCTATAGAATAGGGTATACCCAGAGCTATAGAATAGATACCCAGAGCTAAGCATATTAAAAAATCATTATTATTGTAGTTCTAAAATACTCAACAATTTCATTAATATGAAAGTGAGAAAACTATCTTCATGTACATGTTACTTGTATCTTCAATCAGCATAAAATGATGTAGAAATTTTAGTGATCTTCCAATGCTTTATTTTACAGATTCAAGTGGATGTACTCTTTTTGCCTCATTAAAACTTTTCAAATGTTTACTTGGAAGGAAAACAAAAAATATAAATACTGAGTGGGTAAAGAATCCTTTGAGGATAGGAGAAGTTCAAAACATGGTAAGATTGTAATGAAAGTAACAACAGGATAAAAATCAAGGACAAACAGCCTCCGGAATAATTTTGCAAATCCGGAATTTTCGCAAACTTAACAACCCTTTTTAATATAGTTGCAATACAAAAAGTTAAATCAAACAGTAATTTGGATAAAAATAGACAATTATTGGCCGTTTATACATGGATAGCGCTATAATCAAACGCTGGGTAAGCGTTCAAATTGTGGCATCTCATGGGCTTTTTCAATTCTCCAACTTGGTTTTACGTGTCCCACTGGGTCTTCAGAGGGGTTAAAACCCCATTTCTTAAAGTGGGAGAATAAAACCATGGGGGTAAAAAGATTTGTTTTTCTAAATATTTTTACATGTGTTGAATATATAATACTTATGACAAACTTATAAGTATTCGAGGAATATATCTAAAGAAATTTGGAATTCTTCCATTGGCTGAACTAACCCATTAAGTAAATGGGAGAAATCTCCCAAAATTAAAATGGTGCGAAAATATCCCAAAATTAAAACGAGAGAAACCACCCATTACAGCTTAACACGAGAAATACCCCATAAGAGCGTAATGGGAGAATAACATAATGGGAGAATTCATACATATCGGATCGGAAGATTAACAGTAAAAGTTTTTCAGCATGTAAATATTCGGTTCCTACCTTTTTGAAATGAAAAAGGTCCGGTCCGATTATTTATTTATTTATTTTATTTGTTTGTTTATTTATTCATTTTTTTATTCATTTATATTTATTTATTTATTTATTTAATAATTCATTCATTAATAAATTGCATAGTTTGTAAAAGAAATTAGAGCGTTTTTAGGATGTTTTTTATCTGTTTCATTGATCTCTTTCTTTCTTTCTTTACAACAATGTTGAATAATTGAATGGCTATGTGTGTAAAAAAACGGCGTGTTTGAAAATCGTGAAGACACGTTCCGTAAAAGCATTTCAATATCAAAAGCAATATTTCTTTACATAAATATAACTTGCGCAACACGCCAAATTAAACAAAACAAAATTATATTTCTATGTATAAGCGAGGAAAAGAAATACACATAAGTATAACTGACATGACGGTTAACAAAATTAATTAGGGATATTCCTACATCATCAATTAAAATAGCCACAGAAATTACCGAATTTTTATTTATTTATTTATTTATTTATTAATGTATTAATTTATTTATAATTTTATAGAATAATTAATTAATTTATTTTGTGTAAATCTGCCAAAATATAACAAGACTGTCCCACGCTTTTTACAAATTAGGCGATACGGGTAAATTCCAAATTATATTTACAGACTTTTTCTTGATTGAAATTTCAGTATTTCAACACAACAGTACGACTTTAGCAAATAAAGAAACACTAAAGCGCTGTAGGTATAAAGTTTATCTTTATACATTACTTAATTACTTAATTTAAGTGTGCGTTCATTATACTTACTTTAACATGTTTATTAGTTTGATCTGGTTTTTTTTCTGTACGGTGTCTAATTTAATAATCTAACCTTATAATGTTTATTCTCCAGGTTGAAAATTAAAAGAATTATTCTATATTATATATCTAATATCAGCCACGATATCGCGATTGAATCATAATTCACCGCGAGTATCGCTGAATAATTTTGAAAATGTAATAACATATATTTTTATTCCACTTAAACATAACAAGCTTATTGTCGTTAAACAATAAAAAAATGCATACATGGAATGACGTGGCAGAAAATACAAAAAAAAAAAAGAAAAAATAGCACATATATTTCAATCTACTTTAAGAGTTCTTAAGCTAATTAAATCAGTATCTTGTAGACGCTTGATATGCCTCTTCACTGACCAAGAGTTGTCTATGAAAGCGTCTGCATGATCTGAGTCAAAAACATTATGTTGAAAAAATGCCTTAAGAAATACAGTGTTTTGACCGACAGGAAACTCAGCAGGGGTCAAGGCTCACATATACAAGGACCAATTGACTTACATTTATCTTAAGCCAGTTTTTGCCAATACGCCGTCTTTGATTGAATTTTTCTTTTTAGGGCAGGGTGTCTTGGGGGCTTCAGTTCCTTAAGCTACACCCCGATGGATCAGGGCCTGTAACTTTTATTCTAACCCGTATATTGTTTGGAATTCCGTACACTCTTGAGAACCATATATGTTCCGCAACGAATTCAATTATTTATTATGTCACATTATAAATACTTATAAACAGAATAAATTGCAAGTCCCGTCCCGAAATATCTAATGTAATAATGCCAATAATTCATCGGTAAAGTAACATCAATATATATATAGCAGATACAAATGCAAATGAAAAAGTTATAACAATGCGTGCTCGATTAGATTATTAGTTATACAAATTTTAGATAGGTACTATGGCCCTATATAAACGGTTGTTTGGAAATATAGCCCGAGCCGCTAGGCGATGATTATATCGCAAATAACCGTTTCTATAAGGCCATATCAATAAAAATGAATATTTTGTGTAACTTTGTATAATTAAATATAATATATCATTTTTGTAAGTTTGTATAATTTCATATAATATAAATAAATATTTAACATGTTTATTCAACTACATATAAATGAATAAAAATACTTTCAATACATCGAAATTTAACTGATCTTGTAAATGACTATTACGAATAACACATATTTATGAAAACGTGACGATCACATTTTATTTTTACATGAAGGTGTTTAGATATTTTTCACCACGCGATACCATCCGATAGTTATTTGGTTTTGCAAACATATAATTTTATTTAGAAAATAGACCAAGACTAAGTGACCAGATTTTATACTGTAAAAAAATACTGTAACCTATGTTGTTACCATCTCGCTTTTCTACAAGATTTTTCTGCGGAGCAAAAGACATTCATAGATAATACAAATTTATAACATGCTCTTCGGTAGTTTATAGAAATATATCAGTGAATTAAAAACTGATAATTTCACTGTTTTTAATTTAAGCTCCTTACGTTGTTTCAGTGAAATACAAGCGTTCACAGTACTGGAAGCCAATTTAATGACGTGACGTCGTAAATGACGTCACGTTGTATAATTATTTGGCGCGGTTTTCATTGAGTATTAGGCTAATTTCCTTTTAAACGTTTCTTTGCAAATAATAAAAAGAAAAAAAATTGTTTAGTGTAGTGTAAAATGGTAAAATATTCCACCTTGTGAACACTAAAAGCTCATAATTATTTCCCTCTTGACTGCGACGGAAATTCACGGAATGAAACTATCGTTGTCTTCAAGTCTGTGTGATATTTCGATATTACATTCTTGTTACAAGTATAATAAAAAATTGTTTTATAACATTGGCTGTTTTCAACATTTTTCGAAAAACAATTATTGCGGCGATTAACGCGGTTTTCATATGACGACAATCATCGCATTTTTAAAAATTAACTTTCATTTCTCAAATACTTCATCTATAAATATAGCATCGGATGTCCCTTGTTGATGAATTAATAGTGCTAAATAACATTATTTTGGACCGCTGTTCTACTATAAATACCCTCAAGGAACATACAATAAAGCATATGCAACGGTTCCCTTGGTTTTGTCCACGGTTTTGTTTTTCTATAGCACATTATTAATTTTGAGGAGCGATAGACCGTTTAGCGTCTGGTTTACGATACTGTACATATGTGCCTGTTAGGTTAATTTGTTAAGCGACGACAATTGACATTACTCCGCCTGTCAATCAAGCTTGCAGGGGTCACAGAGATAAGCCAATCAGCGATAGTTATTAGTTTCGCGAATTCCACCGTTATCCTCAGACAAGCTACTTGTCTAAAACTATTGTGCAGAAGTATTTTAGATTGAACTTATTTTAATTTCATATAATTTTTAAAGCTATTAATCGTTATATAAATAAAAATACCAAATATACTGACATTTTGACAGATCGAATAAGTAATTGTATTATACCAAACGTCAATTAATTTCTACAAATGGAAATATTAAGTTTTGTAGTGGGTACGAAACATTTATCGCACAATGCATTGAAAAATAAAAAGGTTTCAACAAATCCACATTTTTAACATTACCATTCTACCTATTCATAATAACATTTTATACATATATTAAGGTCCCAGAATATATGAATTTTAGTTGTTTATAACGCAAAGCGTCAGTAAAAACGCAGCCATAAATAGTCAAATGTAATGAGTAAATACAATACAGTGAAAGTTGAGAAAACCGGACGCTGTGAATATCGGAACTCTCTAGATATCGGACAATTAATGTTGTCTTCATTAAACGATTGCATTAAACATTGACAAGATCAGAATGTGTAAAAACCGAAAATCGGACGGTTCAAAAGGAACTATGAACAGTATGAAGTCATATATATAGATAAATACCCTGACATTATACCGGACGGCAAAGGTGTGAATAACCTTGTGCAATTGTCAATTGGTTGTGTCTTAGCCGCTTATTTAGCGGTAACGAAACAATAATTGTCTGATTTGTTATTATGTCTCTTTTCACTTTTTAATATTTATGACAAAATGCTCGAGGAATTGATAATAATTAAGGAAAAATCAGTATGAATAAAAAAAAACACAGAGTTTTTCTCTAATGCGTTGCTTTTGTATATTAATTTCCACATGTAGAAATTTACTTACTTTTTGTGTACTAAACTAACTTACTCGGTCTGCCAATATGCCAGTTTATTTGGTAACTTAATTAATAAACTGATTAAATAGCTTTAAATTTACATCAAATTAAACTAGACAAGTAGAAAGAAAGAAAGTAAGAATGACAGAAAGAAAGAAAGAGAACAATAAAAGAGACAAGAAATATCCTAAACGCTCTAATTTCTGTTACAAACGATGTAATTTACGGCGTACTTGTATATATAATTTGTTAACATACATTTTTATACAATAAAATAATAATAATAATATTTCAACTGTCAGTACATACGATTTTTCTACACTTTATACAACTTTGCCACATAAATTAATCAATGATTAACTAATTTCCCCAATTCAGAAAATTTTTGCACGGGAAAAAGTTACCTTTCTAGCATGTAATTCTAACAAAGCTATTTTTACTAACGGTATTGCTAAACATTATACTATGTGGACCTGTGACGAAGTTTGTAGAGCACTCTCTTTTCTTTTAGACAACATTTATGTCAGGTTTGGTAATACCCTATTTAAACAGATCATAGGAATTCCTATGGGTACTAATTGTGCACCCCTGGTCGCCGATTTGTTTTTGTACTGCTATGAAAGAGACTTTATGTTGAGTCTCTCTGAAGATAAACAACAAGATGTTATAGGCGCATTTAATAATACTTCCAGATACCTTGATGATATTTTTAATTTAGATAATCCTTATTTTGATCAAATGGTGTCTGACATTTATCCGCATGAACTACAACTTAATAAAACGAACTATTGAAATTTTAGTACGTCATTTTTGGATCTGCATATTACTATCAACAACAATTCTATTCACACGAAAATCTATGATAAAAGAGATGACTTTGACTTTTGTATAGTTAATTATTCACATTTAGATCGAGACGTACCCCATGCAACATCTTACGGGGTCTATGTTTCTCAGTTAATTAGATTCGCTAGAGCTTGTAGCAACGTAAAGGATTTCAACGAGCGGAATATTTCTATTACCAGCAAGCTTTTAAAACAGGGCTACCGCTATCATAAATTACGGAAATATTTTACTAAATTTTACAATCGTAACTTTGATTTAATTTCTAAATTCAATAGTGATTTAAAAACTCTTCTGCGACAAGGGATTAGCCAGCCTGGTTTTAATGGCGATGTGATTTACAAACTTCGTAAGATTTTGGGTCATGGTAATTTTTCTGCTGTTTTTACTAAAATCATTAAACGTTTTATTAAAAGAGGTTATGACCCTACTATTTTAAGACATACTGCATGTTTAGTGTTCAACCCTTTTACAGTTGGACACTACGCTTTCCTCTTTTGACAACATCTGACGGACCAAGTGGGAGACTCTATGATGGATAGTTCGTAAAGCCCTTTGGAACTGAATTGTCTTAATGTTCGTCTTCTGCCTTGCTTCGTCGGGCCCTTGTAGGTAATTTTCTTGTTGCTCTGTCTTCCTTTAGGACATTGAGTACTTTTGTTATGGTCATTTGGTTAACTTTTATTTGTTTCTACATGATAATTTTAGTGTTTTACTTATTAACCTTTTAAAACCAGGACAACTGTTAGAATTTCACTTGGCGGGGATTCATTTTATTTACACTGTCTCGTTTATGGGAACATGGTTAGGCTAAGAGTGAGGTTTGGTGCACCATTAACCGGTTTAAACTCCCAAGCAGTCATTATTATGCTGCTGACCGTTCCAGGGCGGCGCCCCACTGTGTTCCTCGGGTGTATGTCTGTGTTGTTTCATACTGTTTTGGTGACACTTACTTGTGTCCCTTGTTGTTTTCTCGTATGCGGTGGGTGTCTTCCCCGTTGCCTCTGGTTTTTATTTCTTTGATTAACCCCCCCCCCCCCCGCGTTCCCCGGTCTCCTGTCACCTTCTCCTTTGTGGGCCTGTTGTTGTTTTCTTTGAATTCCTAATCGGTTGCAGATTGTTTATCATTTAATGATTGGCCTGTTCGTGCTCTGTATTTGCCCTGTCCTGTTTTTGTTTGGGGTCCGCCTGGGCTCCTTGTCGTTGGTTCTTGTTACTGGGTCGTGTGGGGGCTGCGTTCATTGAACGCCGCCTTTCCTTGTTGGTCTTGTTTATCATATTTTACATACAGTGGGAGTTAGGGTTATTAGTAAAACACATTGAAATGAGAAGTATTGGATAAAACGCATACAAATATTTTCAGGACATTTTTATGAGTATTCATCCGAAAAAGACCAGGAAAGGTACAATTTGAATTAAGAATTAAAAATGAAGAGCAATTATCACGAAACACACAAAAGAAGGAAAAACGAAACAAATTATTAGTTAAAAAAGATATATACGGTCTCAGCGAGTAAGCATAATAGGTACGACAAAAACTAAGACAAAAAGCAATGTCAAAACTTTTAATGAAAAGAAATATCGAGCCTCAACAATAGACGAAAACAGCAGATATGTGACGTGCCGGAAGGCTTAATATCAGTCAATACGGAAAAATCTAATGTCCTGTCACTATCCAAAGGTTGACGAAACTATTCCCTACGGATATTTTGCACATTATCGTAAAATATATGTCTTCATAAAAAAATTCAAAATTAACTGTACATAACTCAACAAGCAACTTTAGTTACCTCTTTAGTCTTTAATACACACTAATTGAACGACGGATTTATGGTAATACGATTTTTGCTACCTCTAACGGTGATATCGATGGACAAAAAATAAATAAACAACATTTACCAACTGAAATCAACAATGGTTAAATCTGCCCAAGCCTTTAAAAATAAATTGGAAGAAGAGCTTGTAAAAGTTCTTGAAAAAGAAAGCAAATCTTTAAATTTTGAAATAACAAAATATATATTATTGATGCGACTTCCAGTGAAAAGAAACTAAAATAAATCAGTTTTTATTATTATAAAAAGCCTACAGTTTTCTTAATAGTATCTCAATTCTTCCATTTTGATTCTGAACTCCATTAATTATGTTTGAATATAGATTCTAATTAATCAAAACATTTCAAAAATGAGCGATTCTTTTAAGTAAATTGAGCACAGGTTTGCCGATTAGAGGGCAACTTTGCTGTCTGGAATTTAATTACATCTTGAATGTTCCATTGTAATCGATGCTTTTTATAATTATGTTTCTTAATACTGTTTCATAATTATAATTGTGATCATCGTAGTTAATGATATCGCCTGGCAATATATATGGTTTATATATAACTGGTTTTAGTTGGGTTTCTATGCTAAAAGATACATGACCGGCGACGTTTCCGAAGACACTTGTCTCGTGAAAATAAAGTTGAAAAATAAAAACGATTTATCGTCAATTTAATGGAGTTTCTCTCATATTGTTTGTTAAAGTACCCAAATTAAATTGACCAAATAAAACAAATAGTTCATCTTTGAAACTTTAGCAGTAATTGCCCAAATCATGTGGATGAATCAGGAATCATTGGCAAGTTTGATCACCGGCCAAATATTAATTCTTGTCTAGGCCTATTCCATTAATTCATTAAATCATTTCAGTTAAATACGATGTTTTCATTCACTCTATTGATAATAAAAACTTAAATTGACTAAACCGGTAATAATAAAGTTAACGTAAAGCTATCCATTATCGAAAAAAAATCAATTTGACAAAGCCTCCATGCGAAAAATTCGATAATTCCAAAGTTGTTTAAGTTCTTACAGTTGTGTTTTATATGTAAAAATACACTTTTGCAAAATTAAATCATTATTTTGTTACTTTCAGATTACGTCACACAACATTGCTTTCTTTTCTTAAGATGTAGATGTAAATTATATCTCATTTACTTGTATATGAATTAAGACCGTTCTGCAATAATTGATTTTTGTCTTTGAATAAACTTTAAAATTTGTATTTTATTTTAACTCATTCAACGTCCATTAGCTTCAGACGTTGACGTTTAGATTTAAAGTAATGTATTGACGAAAAGTTTCTGCTAAGTGTTCATACATAATGTTGATTAAATTATGGAACAGACTAGGCATATAACTTCAATGGATATGGTAGTTTGCATAATAATATTTAGAATTGCAAAGTTTATATTTATACATTCGTTTGATTTAAATTCAGTTTTAAGCTATGGATCTATTACAAAGGTTCGTATTTTTTTATCTATATAAACATAACTAATAAAAAAGGGAGAATCAATTACAATTGTGAAATGTAAGGCATATCATCGTTTTACTTTGTTGTGTTCTACAGAAATATACAAATTGCATGATTATCAGTCTAATGATATTCACATACTAACTTTTTTCAGCTTTAAAATTCCATGTACAGGACCTTTACTATATCAGATGAAGCCATACCGACTATGGACTATTTTTCTAAGAATTTCTTTTGTGGTGGTAATATATAATGGAGTTCTGCTGATCTTTTTGAATGGAGAGCTTTTGGTAAGTATGCTTTCTATATTTGTATTCGAATATAACTTTTTTAATAAGAGATTTACAAAATATTTTTTGACGTCTTAACATTTTATCAATGTATCACACTGTTCCTTTTTCGGATATATAACGATTCATTGTTTATTTTTAATTTTGCACAATCATTCAGAATCATTCATGACCAAAGTAGTTAACAGAAAGGTCATGCAATTTAAGATGAGTCGAGGATAAAATTGCGTTTGACAATCGATATAAATTTTATTTCTTGGAAATAATAGTACGGTATAGGTTTTTGCGATATATAGGTATTAAGTGGACGTTTGTCTTGACGTCAAATTTGGTGAATTAAGACATAGAACAAAAAGATTGGGAAGAAAAGAATGCTTTCTAACATTTATGTAGGCGAGTATCTTCAACGTGAAAGAAAATCTTGATAACAAAATGATATTTCAGTTTAAAAGTAATTATCAATAATGAAAGTAACGTCACTTTGCCATTTTTCTATAATAACAAAGCATATAACAACAGTGACCTCATAGAAATTTCAACAAATTATCTTGCTAACACATTACAAAAAACAATAATTGTACAATAAATAAATTGTAAATATTGTATGGTACCTGAATGTTTGAATAAAAGGCACATACGACTATATTGTTAAATTCTTAAGTCGACATTTCTCTTGGGAATTCTTTACTATTTAATTTCAATTTAATATCATTTTCAATTGGAAAACGTTTTACTGATAGATACCGAGTACGGTCAATTGAGTTATTGAGTAACCATTTGCCGTCTCTGCCTTACACTGTGAATTTTATCAAAAAGTCACACAGAACCCGCGGGTTAAGAACTAATGACCAAGCATCCATGCTTAATGGATGGTTTAGCTTCCTAAAGTTCAGATTATATGTGAATGAAAAGTGTAAAGCAAAAATCCAGACTTTAAGTTGGACTTTACATCATTAATGTAAAATGTATAAAACATACAAACTGTAAATAGTATGCGCGAAAAATATACTGATATACGGGAATATACGGTCCCGTATTTTTTACATATACGGGCGTGTACGGGATGTATTTGTCGAATATACGGACCAAGTATACGAGTCCGTATAGGGAACACCGGGTATACGGGAAGTCCGTATATGCATCAGGCATATACGGAATTCCGTATTTGCACCATATACATGTGCGTATATTTGTTCGTATGTTTGAAGTATACGGGGAATAAAATCACGTATACTGACTTTATAAAGGTTGTTATCCCTTGTATACTATAAATATACCAAGGATATACGAGACCGTATTTTCTACATATACAGAGGAATATACGGACTCGTATTTTCTATGTATACAGAGGATATACGGACCGTATATTCTACATATACAGATGATATACGGACTCGTATTTTCCACATATACAGATGATATACGGAATCGTATTTTCCACATATACAGATGATATACGGAATCGTATTTTCTACATATACAGAAGCTATACGAATCGTATTTTCTACATATACAGGGGATATACGGAATCGTATTTTCAATATATACAGGGGATATACGGAATTGCATTTTTTAGTATACAGGGTATACAGAACTGTATTATCGAGATAAAAGGAGGTACAGATACTATCAAAAGCATGCATTTACATATAAGTAACACGTATACATGACCGAAATACAGGCTTGTACAATAAAACATGTTTGATTACACATTGTGAATTGGAACAGTAAAGTCATATGCTTAAGAACTTTATCTTCACAATTGGAGTATTTCAAATAATAAAGTAAAAACCAAAATCGAGTCACTATTAAATATTTATTATTTCATAAACATATATTCAATATGTATACATATATATAACAAAATAAACATGTCTTCGCTACAATAGTCATACTTATTCCAGAGGGACACATTAATGTAGCGTTGCAACGGAACGGCGATATACCGGTATGTTGCAATACAGAGTCATGAAATACGTATCACGGCGCAGAACATCCGCACTGCGATATTTTCTTCAGAGATCGAATTATACATGTACATGTTTCGATATTTTTAAGCCGTAACCTTTATGAATTGCATGTTGTTTAAATCTAGAACAAACTATGCTAAATTGAAGTTCTTTTCGATTTATCTTAACAATGATTCATATGAGCCACTTATATCACACCCATAAAACATTTTAAAGATATTCATATCATTTGCTCGTGTTAACATTCACACGTTATTTTAGGAAAATGAGTCCATGGCACAAATTGATAATTACAGAAAGTTTTAATAATAAGCATTAATATTAAAAATCCGTATTTTCAGAAATTCGTCATTCAAACACTGTTCTTAAAAGCACTTAAATATATCAATCATCTATAGGCCAGTGTGACGGTGTCTATTTCGTGACGTAGGAAATGTTTTCTCCAGATATTACAATCTTCTTCGGCATGTGTGTATCTGAAAAAAGAGAGTTTAAAATCCTGTTTAAATAGTGTCATGAAATAGTTATCACAACTTTCAAAAAGTCTATACACAAGCATTTTATTAAGCTTATACATATATACAATTTTTTTTCTTACGCAAATTTCAAAATTGTCTTATATCATTAGGATAAAGATGTCATTTTTTAGCAACCATTTACACAGGATTTAAATTAAATGATTAATCTTTGACGGATGATAAGTTATATGTTTTTGTTATGAAACTTTTACGAATATATTATCTCACACTTGTAATATAAATTATAATGGTATCTTTGTTCTATGTAAAGAGTATTTTATTGGTTAAAAATATATGTAAACAAAATAACATTGCATTGGAAAAAAGTGCTGACAAAGCCTTAGTAGGAGTCAATTCGTTTGAAAAAAAAATGGTTTAAAATGTACAGATATTTGCTACTCAGATGTAGATCCGTGTTTGCATAATGATATCCAGTTAAGTAAAAGGCGGAATACCCAGCTATACTTCTCATTTATATAAAAACGTAAATCTTAACAAATTTGGATTATTGTTTGTTTCAGTTTCAATTGTTTCAAAGACTATCTCATCACAACTTCACAAAAACGAATGAATACCTTCAATATACAATAGTGTAGATTAATATTTTTTTATTGTTAAGACTGTTTAACTAGGTAAGTTGACAATAGAATCTCTTACAGCGTGCCATCGCTAAAAATAAAGTGATAATTCTCACAAAAATTATAAATCAAAATATCCTCCCTTGCCTATAGCATTAATCTGATTGAATGAAATCATATTCAGAAAATAAAATATACGTATGCGACAATTGCATAAAATAACATAGGAAATATTTTAGTTAATACATGCGAATGCGACGGTATTACGTGCGCACGTGAAACATTTACGTATCAACGCCATATCATGATATGTTTCACATGCGCACAAGTACTGTGCGTTTAGTATAATAATTAATTGACGAGGTGGTCAAGTTCACCATCCAGGTGTAAAACAGCTATCATATTGTGTTTATTATCTTCAAACAGGCTAGCTATATAAATTAAATTATCAACAAATTTACCAACTCTCAGCGTAATGCAGTAGGTAAGGTTGTGGTAAATATCAATGCAATACAGCTAGGCTTTTTTCCCAAAAGTATTGCTTTATAATTATCAATCAAGTAAGAAAGTTTTGTATCATTTATTGCAAAGATTATAAATTTTGTGCTATTTTCTATTAACTTCTCATTTTGTTTTAAATGTAGCTATATTTAGCCCTATTTAGCAAGTTGGCACAAATTTATACGGAATGCATGATACTGTACACAGACTGTTTCAACTATAGTTAAGTTTGCACGAAATACTCCTGCACTGCAAAAGTACTATGACTTCTACATACTACACACTATACAGGATAAAAATCACTATCATCCGTGCATGTATATCTAAATTATTAAATATCATAACAAAACTACCTTTCTATTCCAATTCATTTTTCTAATGTAAAATTAAAAAAAATATATGGTAAGAAAAACGCAAAAAAAAAGTGAGACAACTTGTGAGGCTCGAACTCGTGATAAAATTTAATGTGTATGACATTCGAATGACTTTACTAACTTTGACATCAAGACATTTCAAATTCTGTTTCTTATCTTACATTATATTCGCTTCTGTAAACCCTGTTTTACCTAGTCAGACAAAGGTTGTTAACTTTATGTACATGCACAAAAGAAAATGTAAAGTCACTCTCACATTATCAAAGCGGCGTACTTATCGCTTACGCACGTAGTAACTAAAAAAATACTATCATTAACATATATAAAAGTGATTAAATTGTGAAGAAATACATATTTTTTTATACAGTAATATGTTTAAGAAAAGAAAACTAATTTAATAAAATAAAGTCGCATGCACAGCGCATCGATATCAAACAATTGTGTGTGTTGGACTTGGAGTTGTATATATTTTATATATTTGATTTTTTCATATTAAAAGCAATGATGTTTTAACATTTTCAAATGCCCTGCAAAATGCTTATATGCCTTAATTGACATCATTTTATGACATCATTCCGCCAACAAGACATAAAAGAGTATTTATTACTAACCACATTTATTCATGTCAAAATAAATGCGTGTAATCAAGGAAATTTGACTTTTCCTTGAGAAAGATTAAAACACATGATGTCAGTACGGATGGGAATATATGAGTCTGTGTAACTCTTCTTTACAGACAGTACGTCCGTGTAATTGTATTATTTTATTCACAAAATACAACAATGTATATACGTTAACTTATATCTATATTACTTGCTACCATACTTGGCTTCATCTATAATTGCTGTTAAGAGGGCACAGCTGCATTTCTGGAAGATTTAAACACGCTGTACACTGTCCTGAAAAAATCATAATATAACTTCATCATAAACTGATAAAGAGCACATTGAAAATATTTCATAAGTGATCACATGTGCGAGTGTTAATACTGTAGGAACGTGTTCACTTTTATGTGCATGTGTAGTTATGTATGTTTGTGTGTTCGTGCGTGCGTGCGTGTGTTACCATATCGCTTTATGTGAAATATAAGTCAAAATGTGGAATGTCGAAAAAAGTGTGATGTACAAAGGCTCTATACAGTTAATTTATGTATAACGAAATATTAAATAACTGTTTCCTTAAACAGGCGCGTGTTTGTGACTGACCCGTGCGATGTCACCTTATGCGTAATGTTTATCTTAAAAACTAAACAAAATGTTTTAATTATAATAAGAAACAAATATTTAAATTTTAATTATTTGTCCAATAAAAAATCCAATATAAATGTTGAAAACTCAGTTCATGTATATACAATTTAGAATCTGTGCTATCCTGAACAACGTAGATAAATAACCAAGAATATCGAATGAAAAAAGTTGTCTGTCCTGAATTGCGAGTAAACTCGATATTATGCTAAAACAATACAAACAAAGCCGTTTTAAAACTTCTGGTTCGTTGCTATATTTTATATGCACGAGTTTTAAAATTCTTACACCGACACTAAGCTTCGTATCAATGTAAATATATGCATATCTTTTGACATCAAGGGTATTTATCTGTCATTCTTTGTATTAATGTAAATAAAAAATTCTGACAAATATTTTCTTTTTTTATTCATCTAAATGTATGATGATATAAATGAAAAAAGAAATATTTGTTTGCTATTTTTGTTTCAGATTTGTATTAATTTATATATAGTTAATATAAATAACAAATATATAGAAACATGTGTACAGAAACTTAAAAAAAGTGAATAAAAATGAAAAGAGCGGGGTCTTTAAAGTGACTTATATTTGCATCAAATAATGGGGATTTGTATAAAAATAAAAACTGCGAATATAAAACAAGTATTCTGCTCGTTGAATACTCAAGACTGAGAAAGACGATTTTATCTAAAAATTTATAAACATATTTTTTAGAAGTACTAAGCAATTTTCTTTTAAAATATGTTAATCTGTTAAATCTCATAATTTTTGTTATTATTTTGAATCAGTGTCTTTCAAATTCTATTTAAAAGACCCTGATTGAAAAGATAAAAAAATAACCTGTTTTTCGGCTATCTATTTCATAAAGTACTATTAAAACAAATAGAATTTGAGTGTGTCTTTTCAGCTTGCTTGATTGCGCATTGACTCGCACCCCTGATTTTAAGTGATAATTGAGATCGCTCAAGATTATTATAAAGTCCAATCAGTTGACCAATCAAGCATACATAGGTCGTGTCACACACACTGATTAATCCTTTTGTACTACCATGTCCAGGGGCTGTAATACCTTGACATCTTCGATGTTTAAATGTCGTAATTTTTAACGTGGTGTCTTTTTACCCTAAAGGGAAGTTATGATTAACGTATCTTAGAAATAACCTTTTCTTTTTTTTTTGTTTTTGCATTTTTCAAACAAATTATTTATTAAACAAGATACAGTTTAGAAATCAAAATCAAACTCGTAACCTCAGAGTCTAAATTTTGGGATATAATCCTGCTTTAATTATCTAATCCGGCGGCCATATTGAATAGCGAAACAGATTAAAAAGTGTTAAAGTTTTCTAAAAACAAATCAGTTTAAGCCTGAAATAAGCTGTTGTTTACAAATGCAACTATTTTATTGATCGCATATTGATATTACAACGATAAAAAAGAACTTTTAACCTACCTTGTTTTGCAATATTCTGAATTTTATTAACCATCCATTTCCAATCGCGTTTTTTCTTTTTTCATTTCGCCCGCGCTATTTCTGATTGGTTGATAGGATTCACGTGATACAAAACCAACGCTTTAAACTCATTGGCTGTTTTGAAAACGCGTGATATGCCTAGATACCGTTTGTACAATAAAGCATTTAGCATTAATAATTTCACGGATTTATATTAAGGTCCGTGATAATGCTGAAGAAACCAGCATACTAAGTCAAAATAATGCAATATTAAATAGGAAATATCATGTATCCATAAACGATAACTTTGCATACATGTATAACATAAGCATTGATACTTTTTCATAGGCAAAACTTTAGTTCTAATGCTTAATCAGTTATTTATTTTTTAAAAATAATAATAATGATAATAATAATAGTAAAATTTATCATATATTTTAGTTCGACAACTATAATAAAATAAATGTATGTGTGTTTTAATAATAATAAGAAATAACTTATCAAGAGAATGTATTTGTTATATTTCTTTTCTTTTTGAGTCGAATTGCCAAAATTCTAAAATATTAAATTGCTTTAATAAAGGATTGATAATTAATAGTAAAATTTATCATATATTTTAGTTTGACAACTGTAATTAAATAAATGAGTGTGTGTTGAAAGCTCAGTACTTATATTAAAAATAACTTTTTATTCATTATCTGCTCTAATGGAATAACTGCTCTGTTTGGGACTTTATTCATATTATGCCCCAGTTTCTATTATGCAGCAGACACGTTATTTCATTCAAATAGGCTTTAAAGCCAATGAGGACACAAAACATACAAAATAACCAACAGTGTATGAAATCAACATATATACATTATATCAACAATCATCAAATGTTTGGAGATGATCGATTTGATTGATTAAGAAACTACCTGCAAATTTTTCACGTAGGTACACATAAAATATCAAAATTAATATATAACTTACAAGTCTCTTACCAGGTACATTACACTCAAAGTTATTTCTCTTAAAAACAAAAAACTCTTCAGTATCACAATTTTGACTGATATGATTTACACACTGCCAAAGAATGTTGACATATAGTAATAACAATCTTAACACTTACAAAATAACATTCACATATTCACATGTATTATGTATTATCTTAAAATTTACAAAATAATATATGCATATTCACTTGTAATTCTGCAACTGTTATCATAATTGATATATACATATATACATTACATAAAATACTCATTGAAAATTGTAATTATTATTGACTTTAGTACATGAACAATATTGACATATGTGTCACGGTTCGGAACTGTTCACTATTTAGAGGAGAAAATGGTCGGATAGCACCATGACTGCATATAGCTTAAGAGTTATAGTTCGCATATTGCTTGTAAATCTGTGAATTTTAATGAAGCAGGGGATTATGCCACTGTTCAGGAAAAGATTTGCAAGCGGCCGAATAGCTCAATCGGAGTCCCCGGTTCAAGTTTCGGTCAGACTGCACATCTCTCTCACACTATGAAATACGACAAAGCATTTATAGATACAGTTATAGAATAAATCACATATCTTATGAACTATTTATTACACGATGATTATATACAATACTTCTATTACGTTATATCTACGATTTTTACAAATGAGTTTGTTTATAATGAGCCGCGTCATGACAAAACCAACATAATGGGTTTGCGACCAGCATGGATCCAGACCAGCCTGCGCATCCGCGCAGTCTGATCAGGATCCATGCTGTGCGCTTACCAACCCTATTACAAGTAGAGAAACTGACAGCGAACAGCATGGATCCTGATCAGACTGCGCAGAGGCGCAGACTGGTCTGGATCCATGCTAGTCGCAAACCAATTATGTTGGTTTTGTCATGACACGGCTCATATAATCACTTATGACTTTATGTAAATATTTTATGTTTATTGGAGGTGATTTATAGGCCCATTGGGCCGGGTATATTTGATATGTTGTAAAATTAGATTTGTAAAATAAGTTTACACATGTCATTAAAATAAATAAATTACTTACTTACTTACTTATACACATAAATGAAATATAAATATCCATTCACATTATCTGCGGATTTCATAATTGAAATTAAACTTTATCAATATAAGAATATTTTGAGTATAGGTAAAAATTCGAAAGTCCAATTTAAAATGTGATTTTACTATCAATATATAATTTAGTATGTTCTTAACATGATTTTTTAAAACAAACTACGATAATTTTTATTTTTTAAACAGAAATTTACTCATACAAAAACTGTTTCAAAGATACATAATTTTATTTTAACCAGGGTACAAATGTTAATTTACATAGCACGGCTATGTTCCCCTGTCCTGTTCAAGTCACCGTTTATGCAGAAACACGGCTGATGGGAGACGAGAAAACTCGGGAGATGATGATGATATTTTTCAAGAAATGCTATTTCGAATAATTTGACATCATCTTACATACTCCCCAGTGACATCCATCTGATTCTAGCTTGTTAACTTAAATATGATTGGACCTGGCAGCAGGGTACTTCAAAATTTACTTTATTAATAAGATAAAATCTTAATTGTGTCTTGTTTAAATGACGAATTCCGCCAGATAAAAGGACAGCAACAACACGACGCTGCAAAAACATTTGAAAGAATACAGCAGCTATGTCTGTTTCATTTTAACATGTCAGGTTCGAACAAAATCACATAGAGACTCGATTATGAGATCACAATTTAATTCCTTTAGTTCGTACATGAATTATATTAGAAATAAACAGTAAAAATTACCGTTAAGACATTCAACACCAATTGCGCTAACTTACGTAATCAGAGAAAAGCGACACTCGTTATACCCTGCTGCGTTTATGATCAATATCCGGATCAATATCCGGCTTAATCAGTATTGGCTTCGATTATCGCAATACAGCACGTGGCTATTACACAATATTATGTCATAAATGAGACCGCGCGGAAAGAATCAAAATTGGGGAATTCGGAACTTCATAAGATTTTTATGCAAAACTTGTGTACAAAAACGCAAATCTTTATGTTTCCTGAAATATAATATTAAGTAAATAAATAAATAGATAAATAAATAAAAATAAATAAATAACTAAATAAATATAAGAATAAATGAGTGATGAATGAATGTATGAATGAATGATTGGTTGATTGATTCAGTGAATGAATAAATGAATGATGGATGGATAGATGGTTGGATAAATGAATAAATGCATGAATGAATGAATGATGAATGAACAAATGAATAAATGAATGAATGAATGAATGATGAATGAATGAATAAATAAATAGATTAATGAATGATTGGTTGATTGATTCAGTGAATGAATGATGAATGAATGAATGAATGAATGAATGAATGAATGAATGAATGAATGAATGAAATGAATGAATGAATGAATGAATGAATGAATGAATGAATGAATGAATGAATGAATGAATAAATGACATATCTTTGTTGATTTTTATTTACATATGCAAGTGCATGTATTATATTATGCATAGCCTATTTTTTGTAGGAGATATATTTACGTAAAATTTAAAATTAATGCTGTGTGGACAATCCCGAATTTATCTTCGTGATTTCACAATTACTTTAACTTTCACGATTTCAACTTCACAGATTGACGACTTTAATATAATTAATTCATGTTTTGAACATCACAATTTCAAATTTATCATTTTCTCATGTTTGGCTCATCATCATAAAATATTATAATGATAATGAAAAAGAAATTACAAAATAACATGATTCACCATAGATGCAAAATACAAAAACGTACTATCTAATCGTCAATCGCAATTGTAAAGTATTCGCTATTACACAGCGGTATTGAGCTAGAATACCGCGTCTGCATGCTACAGGTGGATGTCTTACACGTTCTGTGCACTGACGGTATCATTCGCTATTTCTATATACAGAATCCGTATTTGCACGAATACGGAATTTCGTATTTTAGTAATATACGGACTTGTCATAAAAAATCCGTATATTAGTAAAATACGGACTTCGTACATCAAAATTCCCGTATATTACGAGTGTACGGAGTTCGTATACTAGTCATATACGGACTGATATAATATACGGTCCCGTACATCTCCGTATTTCAAGTTTCCCGTATTCTTACACGTATATCAATGATATACGGAATTCCGTACACTTCCGTATATCCATGTCGTTTTCGCAGTGCTAGTTTTTTAAATAGAGTGGCAATCCTATTATCCGTATAAGTCCATTTTATTGATTTTATAATCGCTTTTTGTATGAACAAACATATTACCTATTCATTTTTATCAAAAGTGATTAGGTGCCCTTGTTCTTAATACCAATGCTATTTTGAGTTTTTTGTTTTCTCATATATGCATGTATTTTAAATTATTTATTTGTTTAGACATTCTGCATTGACTGATATTGCAATATTTTTAATGATTCATCAACAATTAAATCATTTATTCAATAATTAATTTGATCACAATTTCATCTTATCCTCCATTAATTATTTCATTCTCTATGATCATAAAGAAACTGGAATTCATTTTCAAATACTTTTGAATACAATTTTTTTACGTTATTATAGTCTTTATAATATCATTTTTTTGTAAAAAAATATGTTTCGCAGCGAAAACAAACATCGTCTTTTATCAACTTTTTATAATGTAATGTGACTGCTTTAACAATTGATGAGTAACATAATAATACTCAAGAACAACGAAAACAAATCAAATTTTGCATTAACTGAAAAGTCATCGTAACAACAAATGTTTCAAGAGGTTTCAGACGAAAAACAATGGTTAAAAAAGTTTTGCTTAACTGTCCTAAAATTCTAACAATAAAATTAATTTGGCATATATCGAACACATATTACTGAAACAAAAATCAGTAAAACAAGATTAAAGATGTATTCATTATTTTAATAAAAGCTTTAATTAATTACAGATATTACAAATATTGCCAACCTAAAGAACTGGTTCGGTAATATTTATAAAATGAAAATAACAAAGTTTAAAGCAACCTTGCATTGCATGGCATGGCGATATTTTTAATAACAATTACATTAAATGAATGGAGATTGGTACTAATGTTTCTGCAGATTATATTCTACAGGTGTCCAATAATTTTCGAAAGTTCCCTCATTATTTAAATAAAGCGAGTTATAGAAAATAATTGTAAAACTGTAAAACTGTAAAACACATTGAAAAACTACCTTAAGTTAATAATAAATTTTGATATTAGACTAATACTGGAATATATACATATAGTTATGAGTTAAATACATTTTCCACAGACTTTTGTTCATGTCAGGAAGTTACTTAGCTAGCTAATTAAAAGTCTCTAATCAGGTCCTCGTTTTTGCCTGAGACAATATGCAAAACTGACATTTGCGTCGTTCTCAACCGTTAAGTTTCAAAATCGCCTTATCTGTGTGTGTGTGTGTGTGTGGCGTAATCAGCTATGCCAGCGAATAACTAGCGTCAGTTGTTGTTTTTTTTTTGTTTTTTCTTTGAATTGTCGATTTTTTTTTTTTTTTTTTTCTTAGTACAAATCGTTACAGAAATATTAAGTTTTCAATATTGAATTTAACATTTTATTTTGCAAAGATATGGAACAATAAGCATGAACCATTGTCCAATTTCTTGATAAATGATAATTTAGTTTCAATAAAACAGTAATGTAAACAGGGTTGAAATCTGAGTCTAAAAACTAGTTCGGTGCAGTCGTCCATTTCTGTAAATATTTATGCAAAACGTGAATTTACTTCACAATTGTTGTAATAAACTTATTTAAGTTTATTTATGTAGGAAGTCTACACAAACCTTCTAAAGAATGTCTAGATAATTAATATTTAAAGCATATACTTTATGTGACCAATATCTTTCAAACTTATGATTTATCTTTAACTCAGCATATCATGTGAAAAAAAGAATATTGGCGTCATCGGTAATATTTTCCCTTGTAATACGGGTTTGGTAATATAAAAATATGTTGTTAAAAGGATTAAGAATTTTAGATTAAGAATTATTATGATCCCCTACACTTGCAAGCTGATTTTACTTGATATTACCCTTACAATTTTCGCAAATAAATCAAAACATATTCATTGCCCGTTATAGAATATCCGACGAATAGAACCATGCTGACGCTGTCCGTTAATGTCCAAAAGTCAATGTATATATATATATATATATATATATATATAAAGTTTTGAGCTATTTTTTATATTTTACATGTTTCGTAATAATTGGTCTTTATAAATTACAAAAGTGTTTGACTCACGCGAAAAGGTCTCTGTAATAGGAAACATCCTTTTGTATATGATTACAAACAAATTGAATGTCCGTAGATAAGAGAAATTGTCGACTTCCTTAATGTTTTTAATTATATACAATTTTCATTTTCTTGCCTCACACACGTTTTGAAAGAGTCAAATACATTTTAACTGTATATGTTGATTTTCTTTCAGAGAGGGAACTCAGAGGGTCATGTTTTTCAAATGGTTACTCGCATAAAATCACTTAATCAAAGCTGTATTGGAATCAAGGAAGATCAAGTAAAAGAGAATCGCAAATCATTGTTAAAATATATAATTGTCAATGACAAGTACAAATTAATGTTTTGCTATATCCCAAAGGTAGCATGTACTAATTTCTTACGTTTATTGATTTGGTTAAATAACACAAATAACGTCTCAAATACCGGGCCGATAAAAATAACAAAGATTCATATGTTAAAGAAAAGTCTGCCAAGTTTAGGTATGTTTGCACCTCAAGAAATAAAACAGCGTCTAAAACATTATAGAAAGGTTATATTTGTTCGCGACCCATTAGCTCGCCTTATTTCAGCTTTTAGAAATAAGTTCACTGAAGCAAAAAATCTAAAGTTCATATCACTATACGGAAGGGAAATAATACAGGGAGCTACAAATGGCCATGCTAATAAAATTCCAGATATAGGTTCAATTAAATTTGCAGAATTTTTACGATACTTGGCAGACGAAAAAACTATAATGCAAGGATATAATGATCATTGGAAATCATTCAAAGACATTTGTCACCCATGCTACATAAAATATAATTTCATTGGAAAGTATGAATCGATCAAAGAGGATGTCGGGTATCTCCTTAAAATGCTAAATGTACAGCAGAGGTTCAAATTTCCAGAACGAGAAAAGGATTATAACCATACAAAATCTGCAGACATGATTTCTTCCTTTTTCAAAGACGTTGATCCAGATATTTTCAGCAAAGTCGTCAACGTATACGCGGACGATTATGCGTTGTTTAACTACAGTATCCCGTCCCTCCCCGATATCGTTAATATCTAGTATGTTCTACATATGTGTCATTTTGAATTAGTCTTCTGGTCAGTGAATTTATGTGGATTATTGAAAATTGATGCAAGCTATGTAATTTACTTAACTGCCGTTTCCATTTCACATATCGACTTTGTAAAATGAATGTGTAACCTTGTTTCCTTTAGATATTTTATTTAGAACTAAAGTAAAAATAAATATTATCAATACATGAATAGCGTTAATGCCGGTGGAACTCTACGTTTCCAGAATAAGTTTCGGACTTAAATTGATATTGAGTTATGCGACATATTTCTAATGCAAATGTATTTTCTGTACTTTCAAAATCAACTGCAATAGAACGTTTGACTTTTTGGCTGCTGGAATAAAGTTTATAATTGATCATTCTTTAGATCGAGTAAAATGCCTAACTACCTTGTCAGCCATATACAAGAATAACAAGCATACACGACAATCAACCAGTGGGATGCCAATTACGAGATGTAATCTAGAAATTCGTAGACTAAATCCATAAAATAGCTAAGGATCCTTTTATACAATGATATTATATACAATAATATTTCTTATTTTCTTTTGAAAAAGGCGTGTAACTATCGTTGGTGCTTATAGAGCCTTGTGATCTCCGGGGCTTGTCTGAGCTGAAAGGTGGATGCTGGAGAATTTAAAAACCAAGTATGTCCATGAGACTATACAGTTAAGGGTTAGAAGAAGTTTTTTAGATGGGACATATTTCTTTTATTTCTATGACAATGCTACGTATCATAAAACAACAACAATACGGTGTCGTTTAGTAAGTAGTACACTGTGATTTATAACGTATCTTAAGATTACTATTGATATGTGATAATAGTGCACTATGTAATAGAAAGAGCATCGAAACACGAGGCTATTTTATTTGTACGAGGGGGCTGAGCCCCCGAGTATTTATCAGATTGATTGCCGAGTGTTTTGATGTTCTTTCTCTTTTGTATGATAGTCAAACATAAAAACACGTTCCCTGTTGTCACAATATGAAACCCCGGGAAAATATTACCAATGGACGAGCATCTGAACATGATATTTCTGTCGCTTTCCCTTTCTCTTCCGTCATAATAAGTACATCCTAGCAAAGATAAGCCAATCAATGGACATGCTCTGGAATGCGGGTAACTAATACCTGCACTCCAGTTAACGCACTATGCATGTATATGTCTTGATTTAACTCTGACACATGTTCAACAGAAAGGTCCACAAACTTTGATTCAATGTGTTATCACTTCACAGTTAACTTAAGTGATAAAATTATTTTCATCAATATTATATTTCTCCATATTCATGTTCATTGCATTAAATGAAAAATATACCATTGTTAACTAAGGTATTTTATGAATTTGCAATTTAATTTTTTGTTGACACCTCTTATCGGTCTTTTAATTGATTACAAACGATTTGAAAATAAGTTTTTATAAATAAATAATACGCATTAATTTACAGATGTTTCACTGTGTGCATTTCTAATTTAGAATTAGTTCGAGGTATAATTCCATACCACTTACTTAATGTTTATATCCAAAAGAAGTATAATATAGTTAATATTGAACAGCCGTTGATATAAAGTCAATTTCAGTCACAATCCTTTCTTCAATCACATTCCGAAGTTAAATGTGTTTATGTCAAATGTTTAATTTTTATCACAATTAAGTCAAACTGACGCTTATGTTTTGATATATTAACCGGCATATTTTGTTAAGCATCCATCCATAGAAACACTTGAGGATATACAATAATGCGATAGACGACACACAACGCAACGGCGGACGTCCCTCAATGACGTTACGTCACTTTCCTTGTATTGTGTGATACATGCAGCTGAAGTTAGACAAAAGACCGAAAGCTAGAGCAATTTGAAAATAGCGTTTTTATTATGTGAGGGGTAAATATAGTTTACCTTTTCGCAATTTCGCATAATTTTGTTTTTCAAACTTATGTTTTATAATGGCAACATCCGTTTTTAAAGGTTATATGAACCCAACCATACCTATTTTTTTTAAATAAATGACACACTGTTTAGCTTTTGTTTACTTGTTTGTTTTAAACGTCACTATTATTTTCGAATAATATGCTTTTTGCTTTTGTTTCATAACAGATTATGTAGAAAGAAATATGATCCATGTTTATACTATGTATATATTACAAACATGGATTAAATATATATATATACATATATATATATATATATATATATGGGGACAAAAGTTATATTTTTATTAATATGCATGCTTTTTAACACAAATTTATTATGTTTGTCATAATATTATGTTAATTTATCGATTTATGAACTTTTTATTTTTGCAATACCTTACAAGTAAAAAATATATAAAAATTACCACCCCTCAATATTTTGTAATTTTATTTCATACTTTAAGGAGACCAAATTATATAAAATAGTTAAAAACCAAGGTTAAGTGGGTTGAATGACTAAAATGATATTAAACTCTGTTTAACTTGTAAATTATGCATATTGTTAAAATAATGATAAAATACACATTGAAACAATGGTATTGTATAGTTGGGGGTGGGGTGTTAAAATTGGAAGCCGGACCCTCAAAGTTAACTGGCAGCTACAGGAGCCCAGCCCCAGGGCTCCTAGGGGCCTGGAGCTACAGCTTGTATACCTGGGCACTGTACCAGGCTATATTTGGCACATACAGAACAAACACAGGGGTTAGGACGGGGGTTATTTGACATGCCCTGGGGACAGAAGCATTGGCCAAAATCTGAACCCCGACCATCTATCCAAGTCCCGTAGCACCCTTTTGTACTTAGAGTTCATAAACAGTTACTTAAATACCCATTGATATTGCACATGTACAATGTAAAGACAAGACGGAAATGACTGGAGGGGAATTGTCCGGGTGGCAAAAAGAGGGGAGCGGAATTGTCCGTTAGGACAGTCGCCAGACTAATTTGTTTAAATTTTAAATCATACGATTTCAACGGTGGCTGTCTGGGCAGGCTGTCTGGGTACCATAGAATGGAAAAAACAGTCATATATACTACTAGAACACTTAGGAATGACTTTAATATGAATAATGATTTATAAGAACATTAATTAATAAAAATTTGATTTAAGCAATAATGTGAGAAATTCACTCCACAGACGGATTCTGAAATGCATTGAATGGTTATTTTGATTTACGGCGATTTTGCCAGGCACTCAATTATTATATTATTACATTTATTCATTATAATCATAACTTGATTATATTATTGTTTTCTGATTCTAGTCATTAAAATATTGCTATATTTATTACTTATTAAACGTTACAGTGTCAGGATTCATTACAACTTATTACAACGACACTGTTGGTTTCCAAAGGATATGTCAGTATATCGAATTTGTCAGTTTATTGAATTTCATCCTTCATCATGTAATGATATGCTTATTCACTGGTATCTGAACATTATGTATTTAGGTCTATAATAAACATCTATAATGAAAAAGATTTTTGTGTTTATGTGTTAAGTTTATTATACACATTACAATTCATATCATACACATAATACAACAACTTTATTAAAATAATAACAATTGAAATAGTTAAATATTGGTATGAAAATGATTTATAATATAAAAATACATACAATGACAGGACTTTTAAAAGTTAAACCTTTAAAAATTGATTGCACATTGTTTTTTGTCTTTGTCAATTAACGAAAAAAATATTTAATACCTTTCTGAACGTCGATTGATTTTGTATTGTTTATAGCAGACAACAATGCCCAGCCAGAGTAGAAATATTTTAAAATTCAGCTGGCATTATGGTGTAGCAATCAACTGGCCAAGTTACAATACCTGTTTTAACTCCTTGCAGCTTTTGTTCGCGGTTCAATGATACGCGCGCTTGACTGACCAAGTGTCAGTTTAACGGGTACTGATTGTATAGAAAATAACACGTTTGGTTTCAAATTTTATCGTGTCGGAGTCGGAATACGAATTTTTCAGACAGACAGATATCTTTATTCATTCAAACACACTTGTAAATACAATATGAGCATTTTTGAATATTATGAATACAATACATTAGTTTTCAAGCAGTTAACATACATAATTTTGCAGATTTTTTTTTTATGTAAGCAATATAGTGAATTATTACATTGTGTTTTCTTCGGGGGGGGGGGGTGGGGAATTCGGATATTCTTAATTCTTAAAAACGTACATATATAAAAGAATGTACTAAGAAATTCAATCAAATTAAAAATACACCTGTATGCTTAAACTTAACGTTTTAATATAATTTTGAGATTTTTTCTTGATTAGTAGTATATCTGTAACAATCACGTCACGCTTCATCAATATAGATCATGACCTTGGATAAAAACATGTGTGTATTTATAAAAAAAAATATATATATTTTTGAAAGAGTTTTGAAACGATAAGATTGTAATTTAATTACGCTGTTTCGAGTATAATTCAACAAGGTATTGATATAACGGATAATTTATAATTGGCGAAGACATAAATAGATATGCGCACGTGTAGATATTATTTATGAATCCGTAGCTATGTCGAATTAGGTCAATCATATAAGAAATAACGTTTTTTTTAAGTAGAATATATATATCTTGTACTTTAAGTCGACCATATATACATTTGTTCATGCATAAGGACGATCACTGGATTAGGGTGACAATTTTTGGTCCCCAATATATTTTGGGATACCCGTTGTGCATCGTTTGCTGTATTTTAACCGTAAAGTGAACATGATAGCTTGAATAATTGTCAAACAATAAATCTGTCTTGTCAAGGGGCAATTAAATAACACACCTACCGAAATAAGAATGTTAATTGAAAGTCTTTAATATATATTTTTTCGAACTATTCAACATGCATTAAGGAGACCAGAACAAAATATCAAATAACTTTTCAAACTTGCTATATAAAATAAATCGTGAAATGGATTTTACATATTTGATTGTAAATTCTTACATATACAAAATAAAATTTCCATTATTTTTAAAGATAAAAAACACATTTTTGCTACCCTGTAATAAGACGTTATTTTTCTTTGACAAACTGATCGTGACTTCATCATCAACAAAATTGCCTGAGGTACATAAAGTGGCGCAAAGTAACGTAAATTGGTATAAAATGTATTTTAAATGTAATTCTATATTTATGTTAGTCAATGTTAGTAACATTTATTATACATTTCTACCCTCAAGACTCACATTTACCTTTTTTTTAAAAGAAAACACGAATGGAAGATGAATATGTATCGTATTCAGGTAATGGGACCTGACGCAGGTCTTAAGACACTAAAGCTGAATGTTTTATTAAAGTGCATATTTAAATGAGTTTTATGCAGAATAATTGAAAATTTTATGTTTTTTTTTAATTTAGTTTACGTCCATTGTACGTCAGACACCAATTTGACATACATTTCATCAGTTGCCATCAACTTTTCGCTACTTATTTTACTATGGCTGCCTCTTCATACGCAAAACGAATGGTGAGTACTTCTCTTTTTCCCCTTTAAATTGATGAATTAAAGTTAAATAGATATGACATATTCCAGTTAAGTTAATGAAAAGATATAAAATAGAAATATTAAAGGATTAATTATTCAGGAATTAGTGTCCGGTTTGCTCGGAAACATTCTCCTCACCTTGGCCCCGTTCAAACTTGACAAAGGTCAAATCTGCACAGCTTTAAATTATATTGCTGGTAGCCTAATGGTGTTCATGGCATGCTTTTGATATAAAAATATTTATTTACCACAAACACAGACATATGTATTCTAACTAATCCACATACCCACAAACATCAAATTCAAATGTTGTAAGAATTTGAAAAAAAAATTGAATGTGGCAGTCAACTGACTAGATCTCTCATGTCTCTATAATATGATTATCACCAACAGTTATCAGGTATAGGATTTCATGAAAATGGACATTCTATAATTTTATTGGCAATGTGAAATTTAATACTTTTTGTTTAATACTAAGAATCGCAGCTTTATATGAGTTATTAACTAAGTGTTTATGGAAGTCTCGTACTTCTTGCCAAGAGTTTTAGTTGTATGTGTGTGGCAGGACAGTAAATAATCTCGGAGAATTCTCCTCCCGGAGAAATCCCATTCCATATTATTTTCACATTTAACCTTTCGTTATTTTTATGGGGCTGATATTTCCCCGCCTGTTAATTTTACAGGGCGGACAAGTCCCCTTACGTTATATTGGCAGAGCAGACATTTCGCCTCCCGTTTTTTACAGAGCTGACAATTCCCCTCTGTTTTTTTTTCTTCACAGAGCGGAACATGACATTATATTTAGTATTAAGGTGAAATAACTTAGGTCAAATGAAGAAATTGTGTAATTTCTATATCAATATAGACAAGCAAAATGTATTTACAGTCGTTTAAACAAATATACCTTTTTAAATAAACAAAATTATATAATATATATGTTCACAGCCACGAGTGGGAAATCGTCCGCTCTGACAAAACAGCGGAGGGGAATTGTCCGGGTTGATAAAAGAACGGGAGGCGAATTGTCCTTCGTAAAAAGATAATGAGAGGGGAAGTGTGAAAAAAAACATTCACATTTACTCGGAGGGGGATCATCCGGGAGGGGAATTGTCCGGAGACAGTAAATATATTATCAGTTTAATTTATAATATTATTAAAGATAACATATATTATTATTTACATTATTTACATAAAATCATATATTCAGCTCAGATGTCCCTTTAAAGTTTAAACCTTATCCAGTTTTATTCATTTATCAAAGATACAAAAACATCAGAAAGTAATAAATAACAAAAAATGTATTTCAAACACAACTACACGTGAGTCATGTATGACTTGTCTATACAGACCTAAACATCATTCTAATAACAAGTTAAAGGCAAAATTGATAATGTTATACATCACGTTTAAAGTTCTATGAACATGCTGTATTTCAAATTATAACTATTGCGGTCTACAAGAATTGTAATTTGGATAAGAAAGGATTAAAGATATACTATGCTCAAATTTCATATTTAAAAATGTTTATAATTGCTACACAATCTCTTTGTAAATATAAAATAAACATGTTTTAACTTTACACAAAGTAGATAAGTTGTGTTTAAAATTCTACACGCTATAGGTAGTTACAATATGAATAAATAGTGTCATTAAAAAACTGGCATTTTTTAAAGAAAAGACCACCACTGCGAAAAAGACATGGATATACGGAAGTGTACGGAATTCCGTATATCATTAATATACGTGTAAGAATACGGGAAACTTGAAATACGGAGATGTACGGGACCGTATATTATATCAGTCCGTATATGACTAGTATACGAACTCCGTACACTCGTAATATACGGGAAATTTGATGTACGAAGTCCGTATATTACTAAAATACGAAATTCCGTATTCGTGCAAATACGGATTCTGTATATAGAAATAGCGAATGACACCGTCAGCGCACAGAACGTAAAAGACATCCACCTGTAGCATGCAGACGCGGTATATTATATTAAAATCGTGAATCTGTGAAGTTGAAATCGTGAAAGTTAAAATAATTGTGAAATCACGAAGATGAAATCGGGATTGTCCACACAGCATTTAAATTTTACGTTATATATAGTCTGATTTTATTGACCTGTCAATTATGAATACATTAAAGGGTTCATTTAAATATTCGATTCCATTTCGGTTTGGTCCGTGTAGTTTACGAGAATTAATATGGAGTATATGGATTGAAAGTCGCGCCAGCTGAATGGAAGGTTTTCGTTAATTCACTATCGGACAGTCGGTAAAGAGAAAGTTTGATAATTGAGAGGTCTGTGGTTCGATCCTTACTGTTGCCATTGTTTTAGTACTTTTTCTTTATTTTTGCAGTATATTTTAATGGAACAGATTTGTAGTGTGTTTTACGGCATTGAAAAGACATTTACTGATTTTAATCCGTTTTAATTTTAAACATGAATTCTTAAAAAACATGTTATTTAAAAAGAGTATATACATAACAAAATAAAGTAAAACATAATAAAAAACGAACAACATAAAATAATCAAATATAGATTCAATAATGTTGAAAATATTAATAAGAAAAAAACATGGACCAACGCGGCCTCGAACTTAAAACACGTGTGGCACTTAGATTATAAACTCGTGATTTACCCTTTTGCGATATAACGCTGAGTACACTTAGTTTAGATATACAAATTAAATTAAATTCCATCGTACAGCGTACATCTCATGGAACTTACCGAACATCTACCGAAGATTAATATACTGTGTGCATCGACCGTGTAATCAGTATGTAATTGACAGGTTAATAAAACCAAACAATATGTCCTTCAAAAAATAGGCTATACATAATATAATACATGTACTTGCATATATAAAAAAAATCAATAATGATATCTCAATCATTCATTCATTCATTCATTCATTCATTCATTCATTCATTCATTCATTCAATCATTAACTTTATTAATTAATTAATTAATTAATTAATTAATTAATTAATTAATTAATTAATTAATTAATTAATTAATTAATTAATTCATTCATTCATTCATTCATTCATTCATTTATTCATCCATCTATCCATCCATCCATCCATCATTCATTCATTCATTCATTCATTCATTCATTCATTCATCATTCATTAATTAATTCATTCATTGAATCAATCAACCAATCATTCATACATTTATTCATACATTCATTCATTCATCACTCATTTACTCTTATATTTATTTATTTATTTAATCTTTTATTTCAGGAAACATAAAGATTTGCGTTTTTGTACACAAGTTTTGAATAGAAATCTTATGAAGTTCCGAATCCGAATTCCCCAATTTTGATTCTTTTCGCGCGGTCTCATTTATGACATAATTTTGTGTAATAGCCACGTGCTGTATTGCGATAATCGAAGCCAATACTGATTAAGCCGGATATTGATCCGGATATTGATCATAAACGCAGCAGGGTATAACGAGTGTCGGTTTTCTCCGATTACGTAAGTTAGCATAATTGGTGTTGAATTTCTTAACGGTAATTTTTACTGTTCATTTCTAATATAATTCATGTACGAGATAAAGGAATTAAATTGTGATCTCATAACCGAGTCTCTATGTGATTTTGTTCCAGACATTATAAAGACTCTAACCTGACATATTAAAATGAAACAGACATAGCTGCTGTATTCTTTCAAATGTATTTGCAGCGTCGCGTTGTTGTTATCCTTATATCTGGCGGAATTCGTCATTTAAACAAGACACAGTCAAGATTTATCTTAAAGTAAATTTTGAAGAACCCTGCCACCAGGTCCAATTATATCTAAGTTAACAAGCTAGAATCAGATGGATGTCACTGGGGTGTATGTACATGTATTGTTGATAGATGATGTCAAATTATTCGAAATAACATTTCTTGAAAAATATCATCATCATCTCCCGAGTTTCCTCGTCTCCCATCAGCCGTGTTTCTGCATAAACGGTGACTTGAACATTGTTCAGGACAGGGGAACATGGCCGTGCTATGTAAATTAACATTTGTACCCTGGTTAAAATAAAATTATGTATCTTGGAAACAGTTTTTGTATGAGTAAATTTCTGTTTAAAAAATAAAAATTATCGTAGTTTGTTTTAAAAAATCATGTTAAGAACATACTAAATTATATGAGCCGCGTCACGACAAAACCAACATAGTGGGTTTGCGACCAGCATGGATCCAGACCAGCCTGCGCATCCGCGCAGTCTGATCAGGATCCATGCTGTTCGCTTACCAAATCTATTACAAGTGGAGAAACTGACAGCGAACAGCATGGATCCTGATCAGACTGCGCGGATGCGCAGGCTGGTCTGGATCCATGCTGGTAGCAAACGCACTATGTTGGTTTTGTCGTGACACGGTTCATATATTGATAGTAAAATCACTTTTTAAATTGGACTTTCGAATTTTTACCGATACTCCAAATATTCTTATACTGATAAAGTTTAATTTCAATTAAGAAATCCGGAGATAATGTGATGGATCTTTATATTTCATTTATGTGTATAAGTAAGTAAGTAAGTAAGTAATTTTCTTTTTAATGACATGTGTAAACTTATTTTACAATCAAATATACATGGACCGGTGGGTCTATTAATCACCTCCAATAAACATAAAATATTTACATAAAGTCATAAGTGATTATATAAACAAACTCATATGTAAAAATCGTAGATATAACGTAATAGAAGTATTGTATATAATCATTGTGTAATAAATAGTTCATAAGATATGTGATTTATTCTATAACTGTATCTATAAATGCTTTGTCGTATTTCATAGAGTGAGAGAAATGTGCAGTCTTACTGAAACTCGAACCGGGGACTCCGATTGAGCTATTCGGCCGCTTACAAATCTTTTCCTGAACAGTGGCATACTTCCCTGCTTTATTAAAATTCACAGATTTACAAGCAATATGCGAACTTAAACTCTGAGCTATATGCAGCCATTGTGCCCCGTTGGACGCAAAGTATCACAGGGTAAGAAAAATGTGGAGCCTGACTGATACTCGAACCTAGACCCTCAAGTACCGTTTAGGACACTAACGACTGAGCTATCCGACCATTTTCTCCTCTAAATAGTGAACAGATCTGAACCGTGACACATATGTCAATATTGTTTATGTACTAAAGTCAATTATAATTACAATTTTCAATAAGTATTACATGTAATGTTTATATGTATATATCTATTATGATGACAGATGCAGAATTACATGTGAATATGTATATATTGTTTTGTAAGTTTTAAGATAATCGATACAGAATACATGTGAATATGTGAATGTTATTTTGTAAGTGTTAAGATTGTTATTACTATACGTCAACATTCTTGGGCAGTGTGTAAATCATATCAGTCAAAAGTGTGATACTGAAGAGTATTTTGTTTTTAAGAGAAATAACGTTGAGTGTAATGTACCTGGTAAGAGACTTGTAAGTTATATATTAATTTTGAGATTATATGTGTACCTACATGAAAATTTGGCAGGTAGTTTCTTTATCAATCAAATCGATCATCTCCAAACATTTGATGATTGTTGATATATGTATATATGTTGATGTCATACACTGTTGGTTATTTTGTATGTTTGTGTTCTCATTGGCTTTAAAGCCTATTTGAATGAAATAACGTGTCTCCTGTATAATAGAAACTGGGACATACTATGAATAAAGTCCCGAACAGAACAGTTATATCCCATAGAGCAGATAATGAATAAAAAGTTATTTTTAATATAAGTACTGAGCTTTCAACACACATACATTTATTTAATTACAGTTGTCAAACTAAAATATATGATAAATTTTACTATTAATTATCAATCCTTTATTAAAGCAATTTAATATTTTAGAATTTTGACAATTCGACTAAAAAAGAAAAGAAATATAAAAATACATCTCTCTTGATAAGTTATTTTTTATTTTTATTTTCATGCTTTACCCGCTTATTGTTGCTTGTAACAAAAATTGTGTAATTTATGAATATTTCTTAGCGCTTCTAAAACGTCTTTTATATCATCATAAATATTATTATTATTATTATTATTATTATTATTATTATTATTTTATTATTATTATTATTATTATCATCATCATCATCATCATCATCATCATCATCATCATCATTATTATTAAAAAACACATACATTTATTTATTATAGTTGTCTAACTAAAATATATGATAATTTTACTATTATTATAATTATTATTATTATTTATTTATTATTATTATTATTATTATTATTATTATTATTATTATTATTATTTATTATATTATTATTATTATAAAAAAAATAAATACCGATTAGCATTAGAGTCATCATCATCATCATCATCATTATTATTAAAACAAACATACATTTATTAATTTATAGTTGTCTAACTAAAATATATGATAAATTTTACTATTATTATTATTATTATATTTATTATTATTATTATTATTATTATTATTATTATTATTATTATTATTATTATTATTATTATTATTATTATTATTATTATTATTATATTTATTATTATTATTATTATAAAAAAATAAATAACCGATTTTAGCATTAGAGTCATCATCATCATCATCATCATTATTATTAAAACAAACATACATTATTTAATTATAGTTGTCTAACTAAAAATATGATAAATTACTATTATTATTATTATTATTTATTATTATTTATTATTATTATTATTATATTATTATTATTATTATTATTATTATTATTATTATTATTTAAAAAAAATAAATAACCGATTTAGCATTAGAGTCATCATCATCATCATCATCATTATTATTAAAAACAACATACATTATTTAATTATAGTTGTCTAACTAAAATATATGATAAATTTTACTATTATTATTATTATTATTTATTTATTATTATTATTATTATTATTATTATTATTATTATTATATTATTATTATTATTATAAAAAATAAATAACCGATTAAGCATTAGAATCAAAGTTTTGCCTATGAAAAAAGTATCAATGGTTATGTTATACATGTATGCAAAGTTATTTGATATTTCCTATTTAATATTAGTATGCTGGTTTCTTCCCCTTAATATAAATCCGTGGCATTATTAATGCTAAATGCTTTATTACACAAACGGTATCTAGGCATATCACGCGTTTTCAAAACAGCCAATGAGTTTAAAGCGTTGGTTTTGTATCACGTGAATCCTATCAACCAATCAGAAATAGCGCGGGCGAAATGAAAAAAGAAAAAACGCGATTGGAAATGGATGGTTAATAAAATTATGAATACTGCAAAACAAGGTAAGTTTAGTCATTTTTTATCGTTGAAATATCAATATGCGATCAAAAGAATAGTTGCATTTTGTGAACAACAGCTTATTTCAGGGTTAAACTGATTTGCTTTTAGAAAACTTTAACACTTTTTAATCTGTTTCGCTATCCAATATGGCCGCCGGATTAGATAATTAAAGCAGGGATATATCCCTAAATTTAGACTGGGAGGTTACGAGTTTGATTTTGATTTCTAAACTGTATCTTGTTTCATAAATATATTGTTTGGAAAATGCAAAAACAAAAAAATGAAAAGGGCATTTCTTAAATACGTTTATCATAACTTCCCTTTAGGATAAAAAAGACACCACGTTAAAAATTAGTTAATTACGACATTTAAACATCGAAGATGTCAAGGTATTACAGCCCCTGAACATGGTAGTACACAAGGATTAATCAGTGTGTGTGTGACACGACCTATGTATGCTTGATTGGTCAACTGATTGGACTTTATAATCTTGAGCGATCTCAATTATCACTTAAAATCAGGGGTGCGAGTCAATGTGCAATCAAGCAAGCTGAAAGATCATATCGAAAAAGTACACTCAGATTCTATTTGTTTTAATAGTACTTTATGAAATTGATAGCCGAAAAATAGGTTATTTTTTTATCTATTCAATATAATAACAAAAATTATGAGATTTAACCGATTAACATATTTTAAAAGAAAATTGCTTAGTACTTCTAAAAATATGTTTATAAATTTTCAGATAAAATCGTCTTTCTCAGTCTTGATAATTCAACGAGCAGAATACTTGTTTTATATTCGCAGTTTTTATTTTTATACAAATCCCCATTATTTGATGCAAACATAAATCAATTTAAAGACTCCGCTCTTTTAATTTTTATTCACTTTTTTAAGTTTCTGTACACATGTTTCTATATATTTCTTATTTATATTAACTATATTATATATAAATGAATACAAATCTGAAACAAAAATAGCAAACTAATGTGTCTTTTTTCATTTCAATCATTTACATTTAGATGAATAAAAAAGATGAAAATATTTGTCAGAATATTTTATTTACATTAATACAAAGAATGACAGATAAATATCTGTATGATTGCATGTTATATGGCCGACAGGTGTTACGTTTAACAGTTAACTGTTAATACACTTACCCTTGGTGTCAAAAGATATGCTTATTTTTACATTGATACGAAGCTTAGTGTCGGTGTAAGAATTTTGAAACTCGTGAATAAAAAATATAGCAACGAACCAGAAGTTTTAAAACGGTTTTGTTTGTATTGTTTTAGAATAAATATTAATTAGCAAGATCGAGTTTACTCGCAATTCTGGACAGACAACTCTTTTTTTTTCATTCGATATTCTTGGTTATTTATCTACGTTTTTCAGGATAACCCAGATTTTAAAGTGTATATACATGAACTGAGTTTTCAACATTTACATTGGATTTTTTATTGGACAAATTAAAATTTTAATATTTGTTTCTTATTTTAATTAAAACACTTTGTTTAGTTTTTAAGATAAACATTACGCATAAGGTAATATTGTAATGATCTAGAAAAGTTTACCTGTTTACTTCATTTGTTCATTTTTACTTTCTGTCATTCATTGATCCTACTTTCGTTTTGAAGCTTTTACTGGCAATAGCACATTAGTTGACTGGTGTCTTAGTAAATTTTCACAAGACATCAGATCAATGTCACGTATCATGCCAGATTTTATTCTAGTCTGTGAGTTAAGTTTAAATCCCTATATGTTTTCCATGCCAGAATCTGTTGTGTCATGTGTTTTCACGACTTGTTTATCTTTCCATTTAATTTGAGTAATCCCTCTTATAAGTCACTATTTACGTTGCATATCAAATTAATCCATGTTTATGAATGTTTCTGCAAGAATAACTTTCTAGAAACTTGTTAAATCCTTCACATTTTAATATTTTATATTTGACCTCGTAGTGTATTGTGCAGATCCGCCATCTTGGAATTGACTGTGAGCAGTTGCTACTAGCAACAGTCTGAGGCGGGCTATTTGAAATCTTGTTTATTATTGTTTAAACTAGCGTATTTTTACGAAGAATGATGTTTAATTCAAGAAAGAGAACCTTTGAGGTAAATGAGTGATTTATATATGAATTATGTATTTTTCCTTATATTTTTAAGTAAGATATTGATGATTTTTATTATTAAGAGCACCTTGCACTTTGTACACAATACACAGTTGTGAGCTGTGAGCCGCACATCTCACACTGGTGGGCAGTGAGTCTCACATCACAGACATGTGAACTGTGAGCCCCACATCACACATTGTGAGCTGTGAGCTCTGCTAGTATTTAAACCCTGCTCACAAGTAATCTTGGCTTCACACATTTTTTTCTTGCTCCGAACTTACGGACGTTTTCGTCAGTATTTTAAACTTAAGGTGCGCTCTAGATTTTTGAAGATAAATATTTTTCATAAGTAATAACTTTACAACAGTCATTCTAAATTCTTTAGAAAAGTTAAATTTACACATTATATAGAGTTTTTATTCTTGGTTATTATATAACAAAGAATTAGTACTTGAAATAGATCTTTTTATGCTTAGTTCAACTGGTATCTCAATTCGGCGATTCTGTCAGTCTTAAAGTAAAGACTCGTGTATTTTCTGGATACCGTATCATCTCGTGCATTTTTTTAAGAAATAATAGCAATTGTAAGAATTGTTTTACTGTTATTGCTAATGCAAACATTGATGCATACACGTTTTGATCTTATTTATTTATTTATTTAATGTTATTCAAGTCTAATTATTAACTGTTGAAATATAATAAATTTCTACATACTTGATAAATAAATTCAAGTGAAACGTCAAAATTGAAACAGACTTATTTGTTCTTCTTATTATAACTCAAACATTTGGTGAAGCCCAGAACTCTAGCAAAGTTCTGATAAATAGTACCCGGTCCATAAATAACAGGCCATATATAGAAAGCTACCAAAACTATACTGTCTTGATATACTGGTTTCAACAAGAGTGCAGCAAACTTTTGAACTCCAGTCGACAACTTCTAGCCTACAATTACCATATGCAACAAAGAAGACCAGGTGCAAAGAGACTCTCAACTATTAGAGCGTAACAATATCGCATGGGTCAGTCACAAACACGCGCCTGTTTGAGGAAACAGTTATTTAATATTTCGTTATACATAAATTCAAACGCTTGAAAAACTGTACGGAGCCTTTGTACATCACTAATTTTTCGACATCCCATATTTTGAAATATATTTCACATAAAGCGATATAATAACACACCCACGCACGCACGAACACACAAACATACATAACTCACATGCACATAAAAGTGAACACGTTCCTACAGTATTAACACTTTTCGCACATGTGATCACTTATGAATATTTTCAAAAAAAAAAGAATGCTCTCTTTATCAGTTTATGCTGAAGTTTTATATTATTGATTTTTTAGG
>NW_026857510.1:0-18578 GCF_026571515.1 Ruditapes philippinarum | reverse complement strand
TGAAAGAGAATATAGCAGTATATAAGGGCAGTGAAAATCTCTGAATTTTGGTCAAGGATTGGCTCTCCAACTCCCGATGCAATTACTCTGTGGCTACAGGATACAAGAAATAGATCCAGTAATAAACTAGAAGATTCGGTGAAATGTGTTGGTTCTGAAATAAGTTGTTCTAGATTAAAACTGCTGGCATATAGAATTTAGTTTGCAGGCCATTTGTGGGTTAGAGTCATTGAAATTAAAGTCTCCTGTAACAATTATATCAGATATCCCAGTGTCAAGTGCCTGACTGAGTGAGAATCTCTATTAAGTTAGTATAGTTGGAGTCTGAGTTTGAAGGTCATAGAAAACAGCAAACAGGATACGGTTTGGAATGTGAAGGCATCAGTTCAATCCAAATACACTCAAGACCATTGAGGGTTCAAGATCAGATCTTCTTATGTAGTGTAAAGTATTTCTTAAATAAACAATTACACCACCATAAGAATTCTCTATTCTATCCTTCCTCTCAGGCGCATGGAAATTGTTAAGTGCTATCTCATTGCAAGGAGTATTTGAGCTAAGCCACGTTTCACTGAAAGCAAGGACATCAAACATACCAAACTCAGCTTCTAAGATATCTATCTTGTTAAGGAGGCTTTGAACAAGGACATCAAAGTAGACACATAAAATTTAAAGATATAAAAAGAATGTATAAACAATCACATGACACTACAATGTACAATAATAATAGCAAGAAATTGTTTGAAAATGTTGAACATATTAGCAAGTCTATTGTTTTATTAGTATAGCATGAATTCACTTAAAATAATCAAGTAGGAATTAGTTACACTTAATACTGTAGCAAGAATAATAGCATGTAATGTGCGTTTGTAGTAAAAAGTAGCATAAATTGACTTGTAATACTAAATAGTAGGAATTAGTTACACTTGATACTGTTAGCAAAATAATAGAATGTAGTGTGCTAAATTGTAGCAATGATTAGCAAGTATGGTAATGTAGGAACTCGTGAAGGTACAAATTTACATAAAAAGTTGAAGGTCCAAGGTCAAATGGGTCAAATGTCACAAAATTAGAAGTCAAAGGTTCAAATTGTGGTGTAATGTTTTCGTTCTCGAATATAAGTCATTCACCGATGATTGGATTTTCATATAACCTGGCAAAATGTTCACTTCTACCAAGATTTTTGACATCACACAGATTCCTCTCTTCAAGGTAAATGTCACACTTAGAGGTCAAACATTTGTAAAAACATTTTGTTTAAGAAGTAAATGATGATGGGATGTTCAAAATAGCCTAGCCAAATTTCCAATAGAAATAGAAATTGTGTGCTGCACGCACAGGTCCCTCTTTCTATGGCAAAGGTCTCAGAGGCCAATTCCATGGATTGTCAAATTGGGGTGCATTTTTGTGTCATGTTGGCACAAGCATCATGGGCAGTAGTATGTCTATCAATGGCATGCATTTTCCTCAATGAGGTACATGCAAAGGTGTTTTTGGGTTGCAAAGAAAAAGACCTCAAAGATTTCACTTTTATTTCTGAAGCTAATTGTTTCATTTTTTTTAAACTATAGAAGGAACACATAAACAAAGCAATGGATGTTCGAAAATTATTGCCACATGACCTTTTTCTGGAAAACCAATAAAGATATTATAAAGATATGTTTTGTACATTAAAGAATGTTCTTTCTGTTGAAGACTACGTATTTTTTTCTTTTTTAAATCTTGCAGATAACCATTCCATTTCTTGCCCAGTATATAAACCATACCCACTACTGATATGAATTGCTGATATGCATCGTGCATTGATTTTCGAATTTATATATGGTTGTAAAGCATGAAGATAAATGACTAACAAATGCAATAAAACTTTATATAACATCTCATTCTCTAACAGTTTTCCATAAAAAAGTCAAGTTACAACACTTTTTGAACTACCCTCGTTTTATTGGACATTACAACGACCCATACAACTAAACCTCCGTTCTTTCCAAAATAAGGACATATATCATTGTTTCTCCTCTTTACTAAGATTTTGCTGATATTTACTTAATATCACTATCAACATAAAATCCAAAAAGTTGTTAAATTATTATTAAACTACATACAATGATCAAACAATGACAAACAACAACGATAACAAATTAAATTACGGTGCATAGAATAAGCTTATGTTTCTTCATGTAAAATAAATGTTGTTTTAAATAAGTTGTTTGCAGTGTGTACGTTTGAAGAAAAAAACTACACACCCAAAGCTTAATTACATGAATATCTTGGAATGCACATTGTGAAGAAATCTAGTAGTTTACATAAATTAAGCAACAGTTAAATAAAGGTTAGACTTTCATAGGTTCTTTATAGGAAAGATGATCAGACACACTGTCACCACATAAAAATTAAACAAACGCAATCTATAACAAATCGAGAAAAGTACTTAAAACGTAGATTATATTAAAATTAACTGATACAATTCAATGAACAAAAATAATCTAGGTAAAAACTCGTTGTCTGCCATATTTCATACAAAAACGCGCCGAATTATCATGTTCAATAGACAAGTCAAAAGTCACAAGTCAAAAGTCATAAGTCACAAGTCAAAAGTCATAAGACACAAGTGGAAATGGCAGGTTTATGCTTCCATAGTAACGGGAAAACAAATACTACGGAGATTAAAGGCGTTCGCTTAATTTGGGAGGATTATGTTTTCGTTGATGGATATTTCAGTGATTCTCTTACACTTTTACAAGATTTAAACATAAGGGTGGATAGCCTTTATTTTTATCCGAGGGAAACAAACAGCTGACGTGCGATGATGCATACAATAGTAAATTCGTTACTAAGGTATTCTGCTTTTTACCTTAACGTACTTATTAACTAATTATGTGTATTTTATCTTGAAATTACAGATTTACAAACTTAATTACAGTAGATCTACAACGAAAACATAGATTATCTTAAGTTTTAATGTGGGTCAAAATCAATGACTGTTTATCAAGTTTAGGTATGATTTCCATTACAATATATAAATATGATTAGAAATTAAGAATGTCGCTAGTTCTACTCAAATTTATGTACATTAGACTTTTTATAACGATACATTGGTTTAATGCTTTTGAGTATTTCACATACATGTGCGCATATGGTGGCTGATTTGTTTTACTTGTGTTGTCGCCCTGCGACCACGCCAAGCGAAAAGTCGAGAATTAACAAGCTAAAATGGCGGGGGCGCATAGCGAAAACACAATTATTAGTGGGTAAGCGGGGGCGGGGGGCGAAAAGTCGAGATTTTAGCTACTAGAACGACGGGGTGCGACGTGAAAACACGCCAATAAGCGGGGTAGCGGGGCGGCAAGTTGAGATTCTAATGTTATACGGCGGGTAGTTAAGTAAAATATTTATTGTTATAGGACGCTTATTAGCGTGTTGTTGTTCAGGTTACGCCAAATTTTTCTTTTAAAGCTCGACTTTCGCTCCACATCCCCGCTTATAAACGTGTTTTCGCTTCGCACCCCGCCGTCGTAGTAGTTAAATTCTCGAATTATCACCCGCGCCCCTGCTATATAGCGAGTTTTTGCTCCGCGCCTCCGCCGTTTCATAAATTCATTAAACCTCATTTCGCGCCCCCGCGAATTATTTTGTTTTTTCCTGCCGTTTCATCTCCTTAATCTCGCTACGCACCCCTACAGGATCACGTTTTATTCCTTAAATCTCGCTGCACCTCCCCCCACCCCCTCATTCCGCGGGACGGACGTTTTAAAGGGAAAGACAAGGATAGAATAAAAACTTGAATTCAGAAAAATAATACTATAAATAATAAGTCTGCAAATTTTCTGCCGCCAAATAATAATATTAAACGAATGATAACAAAATTTAAATCGCTAAATCGCCGGTTTCTACAAATCAGTAAGCGCGGCCATGTTTGTGTATTGGCCGTATAAAAACAGGTGCGCGTGATGTCATTTCCCCACATCTTTACATTCATGATAAATCTAGTTGAATCGTAAGGAAATATTAATATAATAAAGTATTGACCAGACAATTTAATTTTCACAGGAGGTGTAGAGGAGATTTTTTATGGTTCAAAATACGTAACAATATCAAAAAATAAAAAAATAAAGAAACGTACGGCTAGCCAAAAGTTCTAGCCGTACGTGAGTCACGAATGACTAGCCAGGACGCAGTGTATTGTCTAGTCGTACGGCACTTTTCAAAATTATATGGAAGTCGAACGTTATAAAAATTGTTGATTTTCATGCTTATCATTTGTTGTTTTATTTGTATGAATTATTTAATCATTTTTGTTAATTTTAAGCACATGGATCGAATAAAAAATAATCGGAGTGGAATAAATAAATAAAAAGTACATTGAATGAAAAAACAAAAAAACGGTGAAATGCAAAAATAATTATATAATTTTCAAAACAGTAGATAAATATCGCAATCAATTAATTAGCCTTTATTAAAACCTATCCAGGGACTGACAATAGAATTTTAGAATGCCTTTCACGGAACATGCAAACTTTCCTTGATGGACAAACTTCTATACAGTACCGTCGGTAATTGTCGCAATTATCAAGAGCCTAGCAACAATCATTTTCAGTGTTTTTTTTTTTGTTTTTTTTTTTTATTTTTTTTTTTCATATAAAACGTGTAGAAAATAAAACTTAATGAAACAAAAAAGGAATTACTATCAAAATTTTGTAAACTATTTCAATTGGTGTAAATGCAAGCAAAGGCTATTTTTTCTCGACATCTTGCGATGACAGAAATCGATATATATAGCGACCAAGGCGATTAATCTCTAAAAAGTTAACATCCAAAGACAATTAATGCTGTTTCTTGGTTAAAATCCTCGCTTAAAGTCATAAAATATCATATGCATTTTCGACTTCCTTATAATTTTGTGCCGTACGGCTAGCCAATACAGCGTGTCCTTGCTAGTCGTACGTGACTCACGTACGGCTAAAACTTTTGGCTAGCCGTACTGGCCCGTACGCTAGCCACTTCCATTATAAAACCCCTACTAACCCAACGTGTTCTTAATAGTACATATGATTCAGTTTTTGCAGTTTGATTCTGCCTTTCAAATTTAAAGGTGTGAACATATGTTATAATTGATGTACACATTTCAAAAATATCAGCAACTCTTTTGAAAAGTAAATTGTTAACATGTCTGTCAACGTATGATGCTGCGCATCGTAATCGTAGCCTTATATTAACTGCACGCAAATCATTTTTATTGGCTGCTCAAAAATCTAATTTGCATAATTTATTCACACAATTGCTGGTTCTTACTACTTATGTCTAATACTGCGCATTGTCCATTTTAATTGTTCCTAATTTGCACCAAATGCTTCTGTCACACTGTGTACTGACGATTTTTATTGCTCCTTGTATGCCTCTGTGCCGACAGACCTTTTGATCATGCACAATGTTGCCCTGATTGGTTAATCACACTTGTCAAATATTCTAATGACGAAATAGACATCTATTTTTTTACGAACTGAATGACCTTAGGGGGAATTAGGTTCCACACCTGTCAAATTATATTGTAGTAAATTACAGCACGTCATAAAATAGCAACACATATTTTTCAGTTACCAATAGCCATTTTAAATATTAAGTAGATTGATGATTTTTTGTTTTATTGGATTAAATTTACGGTAGTAGAAATGCGTATCTGTCGGGGAAAGGAATTTGGTAAGTAGATAACGTGGAAAAAAGCTTTAGGGAACTGGATAAACCCGAGAATCTGCGTAATTATAGGGGAATGGGTAACCTGTTGCTGTTGGTACCAGTTTTGACTGGGTGCCTTAATAACCTAACGGACAGTTTTGTTTTCATACGATATAAGTATTTTCCTGCGCCTTTCTCATTTTTAGCGTCAAGCTGAAAATCGCGTGGATTTAGTTGATATTTTACCTGAAAAAAAAAGATACATGACCGGCGATGAACCCTATTTGGACAGCTTGTCTAGCGAAAATTAAGAACAAAATAAAAGGATAATTCATCAATTTGAAGAAGTTTCTCATAGTACCCAAATTAATTTATGGTTTATCTTTGAAAATTAAGCAGTCATTGCTTAAATCATGTGGTGGGATCATCAGCAAGCTTGAATATCGGACAAATGATAATTAATGTCGCGGCGTCTTCAATAAATTAATTAAAGCAATTCAGTACCATATGATGTTTTCATAAATAATATATAATGTACGCAATAAAATTAATAAGTTCTTCATCAAGATATATTTCAGTTGTACCAGCGTGTACACCTATACCGGAAGTGGGTATAACACGTCACAATCTCGGTCTCGTCTGTCTAGCGAGAATGACAGAACGCCAAAATGGCGGCGCCCATGAACTTATTTCTCAAGTAAAAAATAGTGTCTTAAAACACGAATTTCTCTCTTATAGGGTTGATGTCAATAGGGAAACTGTCATGGTTCCTCTTTTTAAATGATGAATATTTATATTAGACAGACATCAATCCATCCATTCCTATTCCTTTAATTATCAAAGTAAGCAACGTATCCTCGCTAATAAGCGTGTTTTTCGTCCCGCGCCTCGTCGTTTTCTTAATTAAATCTCGCTCCGCGCCCTCGCGGGGGACATTTCTTTTTTAATCTCGCCCGCGCGCTGCTTATCTGCGTGTTTTTTGCCTAGCATCCCCTGCCATTTATAACTTATTGATTCTCGACGTTTCGTTTGGCGGGGGTCGCGGGGCGAAACACACTAATTAGCAGCGGCGCGGGATGAAGAGATTGAATTTTGATTACTTATACCGCGGGGGCGCGGAGCGAAATAAAGTTTAAAAGCGGGAACGCGAAGCAAAACATTGAACCTTTTAAAAATAATTTTGGGGGAAGAGAACAAAAGCACACTAATATGCACTCTATAACAGTAAATATTTAGCTTCGTGACCCGCCGTATTACAATAAAATATCGATTTTTCGCTCCTCGCCCCGCCATTGTTAATTTTCTAGTTAATTCTTGACTTTCGCTTGGCGGAGTCGCAGGGCTAAAACACGAAATGGCAAATCAGCCACCATACACACGTAACAGCTCAAAACAAGTTGTGTATTTGTTGTTCTTTATCTTTTACAGATTCCTTGGGCTGTAGAATACCAAATGCCCGGAATTCCAATTCTTCCTGACTGGCCCAACATTTTTTATCATCGGGACGATCTCACTATAACACCAGATGAGGTGCAATTGGTAATAAAATCTCTTTTCTTTTTTGGAAAAGGCCGCGGTCCTTACGATATTAACAATCGAATCCTTTGTAAACTATCACATGAACTCAGTGGTCCTCTAAGTTCTCTTTTTAACTATTGCATTCAGATTTCCCTAGGATCAGACGTATGGAAAGTAGCAAATCTTTCACCTTTTTTAAATTGGGTGATTCCTCTCTTTTTAATAACTACCGATCAATATCTCTCTTAAGTATTGTCAACAAAGCCTTTGAAAGAAAACGTATTTAAACACACAATTAATTTTCTGCGTGATAAAAAAGTTATTATATCTCTTCAACTCGGTTTTGCTCCAGGAGACTCCACTATCAACAGATAAACATATTTATATAATTTGGCACGGGCCATTGATTCTGGTAAAAAAAGTCAGGGCTGTGTTTTGTGACATCATTAAAACATTTGAAGGGACTTATTTATTAATCATATTGTATCGGTATATCTGGGCATCTTTCCTTATCTTAAGGACAAAAGACAAAGTTATTTTACTTCAGGTTGTAGATCTTACATTTGGTGTTTCTTGTTTATATTAATAAAGATATTGTTATTGACATCAATGCCAATATAAGACTGTTTTCCGACAAAACTTATATTTTTATTGTGGTCAAAGACCCTGTCACTGCTTCAACTATCCTTAATTCAGATTTGGATGAGATAACTTCTTTGGTTAAACAATGGTTGGTAAAATTTCATCCGATTGAAACAGAATCACTATTAATTATACGAAAAACCAACAGAAACATAATCTATCCTCCTATCATTATGCATGACACACAAATAAAAGAAGTACGCATTCATTTACACTTGGGAACTACTTTCGCTCATGATTTAAGATGGTCCACTTATATTGAATATATCACACTTAAAGCTTGGAAAAGAGTAAATGTTATGAAAAATATAAAATTTCAACTTGATAGGAAATGATTAGAAGTAATTTATCAATCTTTTATAAGACCAATTTAAGAATTTGGAGATATGCGTTTCGATAATTGTACAAAAATTGACAAAAACGACCTCGAACAATTTCAACAAGAAGCCGCTCGAATAATTACTGGAACAACTAAGCTCACTCATGAATGAAATTGGCTGGGAATCCCTAGAAAAAGGAGACACAAACTTAAACTTATTCTTTTTTTAAATGAAAAACAACCCAACACCACATTGCCTTTCAAATCTTGTCTATCCGTCGATTGGCAGTGTGCATCGTTATAGGGATTTCAACTCTGGTTTAACTCAAACACAAACTGCTTCAACGTAAACATTGTATAAGCGACTTCTAAATATTGATAGGACAAAAAGCGTCTGCCCATTTTCTATGCGGTGAGCGTAAATTACAATTTCATACAATATTACGTATTAACTGCAGCCCTCTTTCTCCCGATTGTTTTGATAAGAACATTACCGACTCTACTTTGTGTGATTGTGGTGCGAGAGAAAATGCTTATCACTACTTTCCTGAATGCCCTGAATATACTAATCTACGGCCTGAAATAATAAGAACTATATCATTATTTTGTAATCCTTACATCAATGTCATTCTTACCGGTTCCACTACTTTACCTTATGGTTCTTATGTATCAATCTTTAAAACAGTTCAAAAACATATCCGAGATACAAAACGGTTTTAGCATACTTAAGATCAGAGATGTCTTAACATTTTAAAATATTAACTAGATTATGCATCTTAGTTCCTTGTTGTTGTTCATTGTTTATCCATTTCTTGCTTCCTATTTCTTCTTTTTTTTTCTTGAAATATTCGGTGTATATCAATTGTGCGTATCTGCTAATATACAGCTTTAAGCAATCAAATTAGACATAATTTTGCTCCTTTTTGTTAAATTCTAAAACAAAACAAAAAATTAGTAAAACAGCACCTTGTCTTTTTGTACTGGGTTGCTCTAATTTTCAATCATTTTTTGTTTGTTCCATTTTACTGTTTGCTCTTACATATGTTACATTGTAAAATACTCTTCTATTATGTGAATGTCTTTTAATACTTAAACTAACCGTTGTTAATTATAATGCCATGCACTGTGTTAATGTAAATTACTTTAACTGGGAGAGGACACTCATAAGCTTTACAGCTTTCTGCCCAATCCCAAAATGTACTTTGTAAATATTGTTCACTTGTTTAATGTTTTGTTGAATAAAAACATTTAAACCAAATGTCCGGAATAATATTGGAAATATTTTAATCATGTCTCCCAACTAATAAAATGACATACATTGGTGACTACATAAGAATAGTAAGCGCATTATTTTACAAGTATTTAAATCTACTTTGCTGTGCTGATAGTGATGACGATTCACGTTTGGCCTCAAAGATGCGTAGATTATCATCAAACGCAAACATACTCAAGTCTTCTATGGAATACAATAATCTTGAAAGAAGATCAGCTACCAAAAACATTTTGACGATTCACCATTGTAGAATTTTCCAAGGTTGATAGAAACTTTGAAATACATATCCACAATGATGACTCTGACTTGATCCGGGTACGGATCCATGGTCGCCACATATCATAAAGGGTTTTTCTGTTAAGGATAAGATTTTCTGCTGCAGATATTGAAGCTCTGTGAATAATTCGTTGTCCTCCTGCATTTCTGACAAGTTGGACAAGAGCTTGTATAGTGTTTCGTATTCTCGCCTTTCATGTTCAATTGTGAACCTGAGCTATGACAGATTTTCGGCAGTTGCTTATGCTTTAATATAGTACGTTTTCGAAAAAAACAATATACCTAACAATATGGCAATAACGAATACGAAAGTCCCAGAAATTATCAAGTCTAGATACTAGTGCATCCAAATCTATGTTGGTAACAAGGTTTAAGTTCATTTGGGATCTTAAAATTTGAAAAAAAATATGTAAGTTAATATGAAGTCCTTTTCACAAATGGTTCCTAGTTAGGTTAGACCAAAATAGAGAACATGTATGCAATTTTTTTATCTAAGTCTCTAGCAGAAGAGTTTTTCTGAAACCAAGTGGTTAGGATCAAATGATTATTAAAAGCTTTACAGTTTTGTTCTAGATTTATTACCGAAATTGGCGCTTTAGCTACTATTTCTTGTCTGGTTGTGCGAGCTGGATGACATACTAAAACAAATTTTAAATCCTTTGTCGTGCTAATAAGCCAGCTTCCATATAAAATGTTGACCGTGTGGTTATTATTTAATGAATATGTTTTGAATCTACCAAGAGAGCGTTCGAAAGCAATTTTCCATCTTTTAACGTGATCTTCAATTGCCTTTAAGGAACGAATTATTTCGTTGATTTTATTGTGATTTAGTTAAATTTGTGACTGTGAAACGTTTAGGATAGAAAGTGAATCTTCGACTATATGAATTATATTGTTCTGTGTATTAGGTAATTTATTAAAATTACGTTTTACATTTTGTAAATCACCGTTGTCGGCAGTGCCGAACAGAAATCTAAGAGCTAATATAAAGAATAAATATATGGACTTTCTTAGAGACATTTAAATGGAAATTAGGGGTAAATCCATTTCTTATAGCTCTTTTAAGGCTAAAGAAAGAAATACATATGAAAAAAATATTTTTTCTAGAACAAAACTTGACAAATGATAATATAGGTTGAAAAACTTCTACTTTACACTATAGATGTAAATTGACGTGATATTACAGTATATATCATACAGGGCTTCTATAAGTTTAATTAAGGTCAATATGGGCTTCTATAAAGACTGGATAAAAAGATGTATTGCATTGGAGAAAACTCTACTATTCTCTCCTAAAGAAATGTATAAACATTTGTATTTTATAGTAGAAAGTAGAGTTTCTACATCCTAGTTCAAGTTCACTAATGCCACATAACCTTCATGGAAATTTGATGATGGGACGTCTTATTATCTGTACCTTAAATTATAAACCATACCTCCAATAATAGTATGTATGAGAGCTTACAATAAACTATATCAGTGTTACTCATGATTCACAATTATATTTTTAGTATACACACATTATTATATTAGTAATATGGATTGAGTGTTCGATAAATTATTATGTCAAATTGTGATCAAGGATATTTGTGAGAGATTCTGAGAAAATGATAATTAAATTTTTGTTTCTCTCCATATGTATGTGATATATCTGTGTATTTTAGCTCCTTCAAATATGAGCTTTTATAAGAATATACTGGAATTGAATTAGGTTACTCTATCTATATTACTTTTTTAAATATCAAAAGGTGAATGACAGGTATGTGCTCTAAGACACAGACCTATTACACACTCTTTATTCCTTATAATTTTCTGTGTGACAGAACATTCTTTATGAGTCGGTTAAAATAGACAATGTGAGAATATCGGGTCAAAGGTATATGAGAGCACATAGGCAACGGAGAGATGATTAATATACTAACTCATTGTTTCGGAAAAGATACGATCAATATACTTTTATGAGAGTGAATGGATCAAATAAATATCCTAACCATAATACTGCCCTATAGAAATTGTATTAAATATAATATACTAGAAAAGTTCGTAAGCACGGATCTCTTACTATAAACATAGTTTTGAGACAAAAACAAGGTCTCTACTATGTGGCATAGGTCATCTAATAATAATATAACTGAAACTAGCAGTCAAATATAAACAAAAGGTGTACACTACACGATGAGGGTAGATATCACAACTAGTTCTAGAGGTACTCGCGCGTTTAAGGAAGAGACATTATTGAAGTCTACATTTTAGAAAGATGAAAAATTGAATTGATCGATAAAGAGTTAGCACGAATGCTGCTACAGAGAGTAATAGATAGTATTATCGATAACATCCATTGGGAAATTAGCGGTTTTAAATTATATACTCTAATTACGCAAACAACGGCTACAACCCGCGAGTTAGTTATGCGATCAAATATTAACGTTCCTTTATTCTATCGGCTCATTTTTTTAAGCTAATGAGCCTACTGCATCGTCACGACATAAGAGTGACCTGCATTTTGTAATATCACGTCAACATGATTGATTTTATGATTTACTATGGATAGGCGAGTTGAGTCAGAGGTAAGGCAAAATTTAAACACTCATAGTAATCATTAAACAATGCACAAGAGAAGGTGGTTCTACATATAGTACGATTATTAGTGAGATTATGTTTTTCCATTCTTTGAAGATATATACATATGGGTTTATAGATATATTTTTAGTAAGGTTGTGGATTTTATTATGTTTCCACGTATATTTTTATCGTACTGTATCTGTCTTTTTTTTTTGTATGTTTTTACATGTCATTGACTGATGTCGTAGTCTACTATGTTGTGGATTATCCTTGTCTTTGATATCGGTCATGACATATTATTTTACTCTATTTCAGAGAGAATCTCTCTCTACACATGGTATTCCCAAATGGAACTTACCTTGTTACGCAAACCATAGATTTGGGATTGATTAGGTTTGCTATCTGGGACTTTCCGGGTATTCGTATTTGATACTTGTTCAGGTATTGTTTGGCTGTACTTCTGCATGGCATTGTATGCAGGTTCCGAAAATGAAAGCGAGAAATACGAACACATACCAAGCCTCTTGTCCAACTTGTCAGATGCAGGGGAAAGAATTATTCACAGAGCTTTCCAATCTGCAGCGAACACACTTTCCTTAACAGAACTTTATGAAGTGGCGACCATGGATCCGTACCCGGATCAAGTCAGAGTCATCATTGTGGATATGTATTTCAAAGTTTCTATCAACCTTGGAAAATTCTACAATGGTGAATCGTCAAAATGTTTTTGGTAGCTGATCTTCTTTCAAGATTATTGTATTCCATAGAAGACTTGAGTATGTTTGCGTTTGATGATAATCTACGCATCTTTGAGGCCAAACGTGAATCGTCATCACTATCAGCACAGCAAAGTAGATTTAAATACGTGAAAATAATGGCTTACTATCTTATGTAGTCACCAATGTAGTCCATTTTTATTAGTTGGGAGCATGATTAAATATTTCAATATTATTCCGGACATTTGGTTTAAATGTTTTTATTCACAAACATAAACAAGTGAACAATATCAAAGTACTTTGGGATTGGCAGAAATGCCTGTAAGATTATGATGTCCTCTCCCCAGTAAAGTATTACATTAACAGTGCATGGCATTATAATTAACACGGTTAGTTTAGTATTATAAGACATTCACATATATAGAAGAGTATTTTACAATGTACATATAAGAGCAAACAGTAAAATGGAACAACAAACATGATTGGAAAATTAGACAACCAGTAAAAAACAAGGTGGTTTTACTAATTTCTTGTTTTTTTTTAGAAATTTAACAAAAAGGGACAAATTATGTTATTTGATTGCTTAAGCTGTAACAATATGCAGATACGCAACAATTGATATACACCGAATATTTCAAGAAAAAAAAAGAAGAAGGAAGCAAGAAATGGATAAACAATGAACAACAAAAGGAACTAAGATGCATAATCTAGTTAATATTTTAAAATGTTTAACATCTCTGATTTAAGTATGCTCAAACGTTTTTGTATCTCGGATATGTTTTTGAATGTTTTAAAGATTGAGATACATAAGAACCATAAGGTAAAGTAGTGGACCGGTAATTAGATATAAGGATTACAAAATAATGATCATAGTTCTTATTAGTTTCAGGCCGTAGATTAAGTATATTCAAGGGCATTCAGGAAAGTAGTGATAAGCATTTTCTCTGCGCTACCATCAATCACACAAAGTAGAGTCGGTAATGTTCTTATCAAAAACAATGGCGGAGAAAGAGGGCTGGCAGTTAATACACGTAATCTTGTATGAATTGTAATTTACGCTCACCGCATAAGAAATGGCAGACGATTTTGTTCTAATCAATTTATTTGAAGTCGCTTATACAATGTTTTACGTTGAAGCAGTTTGTGTTTGAGTTAAAACCAGAGTTGAAATCCTATAACGATGCACACTGCCAATCGACGGATAGAAACAAGATTTGAAAGGCAAATGTGGTGTTGGGTTGTTTTTCATTTAAAAATAAAGATAAGTTTAAGTTTGTGCTCCTTTTCTAGGATTCCCAGCCAATTTCAAATTCTGGAGTGGAGTTAGTTGTCCAGTAATTATTCGAGCGGCCTTTCTTGTTGAAATTGTTCGAGGTCGTTTGTTGTCAATTTTTGTACAATTATCGAAACGCATATCTCCCAAATTCTTAAATTGGTCTTATAAAAGATTGATAAATTACTTCTAATCATGTTCCTATTCAAGTTGAAATTTTTATATTTCTTCATACATTTACTCCTTTTTCCCAAAGCTTTAAGTGTGATATATTCAATATAAATGGTGGACCATCTTAAATCATGAGCGAAAGTAGTGCGCAAGTGTAAATGAAATGCGTATATCTTTTATTTGTGTGTCATGCATATGATAGGAGGAATAGTTATGTTTTTCTGTTGGTTTTTCGTTATAATATAATAGTGAATTCTGTTTCAATCGGATGAAATTTACCAACCATTGTTTAACCAAAGAAGTTATCTCATCCAACTGAATTGAAGGATAGTGAATTCAGTGACGGGTATTGACGCACAATAAAAATATAAGTTTTGTTCGCTGTGGAAAACAGTCTTATATTGGCATTGAATAACAATATCTTTATTTAATATAAACAAGAAACACCAAATTAAAGATCTACAACGCTGAGTAAAATAACTTTTGTCTTTGTTCCTTAAAGATAAGGAAAGATGCCCAGATATAGCCGATAACAATATGATTTAATAAGGGGACTCCTTATCATAATGATGTCACAAAACACAGCCATGACTTTTTTTACCAGAATCATGGCCCGTGCCAAATTATATAAATATGTTTAATCCTGTTATAGTGGAAGTCCTCCTGGAGCAAAACGCGAGTTGAAGAGATATAATAACTTTTTTATCAACGCAGAAAAGTTAATTGTGTGTTTACCATACGTTTTCTTTCAAGGCTTTTGTTTGACAATACTTAAGAGAGATATGATCGGTGAGTCTATTTAAAAAGAGAGGAATCACCCAATTTAAAAAAGGTGAAAGAATCTTGCTACTTTCCATACGTTCTGATCCTAGGGAAATCTGTAATGCAAATAGTTAAAAAGAGAACTTGAGGGCACCACTGAGTCATGTGAATAGTTTACAATGGAATTCGATTGTTATATCGTAAAGGACCGCGGCCGTGTTTTCAAAAATTGAGAAAAGAGATTTTATTACCAATTGCTACCTCATGCTGGTGTTATAGTGAGATCGTCCCGATGATAAAAAAAATGTTGGGGCCAGTCAGAAGAATTGGAATTCCGGGCATTTGGGTAATTCTACACCTAGAGGAATCTGTAAGAATAAAGAACACAAATACAACAACTTGTTTTGAGCTGGTTACGTGTGTAGTGGTGGCTGATTTTTTGCCATTTATAGTGTTTTTAGGGCCGACCCTGCGACTCCGCCAGCGAAAGTAAAATTAAACTAGAAATTAACAATGGCGGGGCGAGGAGGCGAAAAAAAATCGATATTGTTAGTTGTAATACGGGCGGGTCACGAAGCTTAATTTTTTACTTGTTATAGGTGCATATTAGTGTGCTTTTGTTCTCTTCCCCAAATTTTTTTAAAAGGTTTCACATGTTTGCTTCGGCGTTCCTGCTTTTAAACTTTATTTTGCAGTCCGCGCCCCGCGGTATAAGTAATCAAAATTCAATCTCTCATCCGCGCGCTGCTATTATGTGTTTGCGCCCCGCCGACCCCGCCAAACGAAACGTCGAGAATCAATAAAGTTATAAAATGGCAGGGGATGCTAGGCAAAAAACACGCAGATAAGCAGCGCGCGGGCGAGATTAAAAAAGAAATGTCCCCCGCGAGGGCGCGGAGCGACATTTAATTAAGAAAACGCGAGGCGCGGGCGAAAAACACGCTTATTAGCGAGGATACGTTGCTTACTTTGATAATTAAAGGAATAGGAATGGAATGGATTTGATGTCTTGTCTAATATAAAATTCATCATTTAAAAAGAGGAACCAGGACTTTTTTCCCTATTGCCCATAAACCCCTATAAGGGGAAAAATTTGGGGTTTTTAAAAGACATTTTTTTTTACTTGAGAAATAATTCTGGGCGCCGCCTTTTGGCGTTCTTAAATTTCCCCGTAGCCCAAGACAAAACCCGGAGATTGTGACGTTTTATACCCCCGGGTATGGGTTTACACGCGGGGGTAAACTAAATATACTTAAATAAAAGACTTTTAAATTTTTAATTCCCGAAAATTATATTTTTTTAAAATAAAAAAATCAAGGAAATTAAATTGGTTTTAAATTTAAATTTTAATTAAAAACCCCGCAAAATTTAAATTATTTTTCCCCCCCCCGATTTTTTGCTTTGCTGAGATCCCAACATGATTTAAGAAATTTAAACGGGTTTTAATTTTCAAAAGAAAACCAAAAATTTAAATTTGGGGGTTACTATGAAAAACTTTTAAAATTGAAAATTTTACCCTTTTATTTTTTTCTTAATTTCGCTAGAAAAACCTTTTCCAAATAGGGTTCTCCGGTCTTTTATTTTTTTTTTTTTCAGGAAAAATATCAACAAAATTTCCAAAACCCCGGGGAATTTTCCCGGCTTTGATTTTTAAAAAATAGAAAGGCGCAGGAAAAAATTTATCTATGAAAACAAAATGTCCTTTGGGTTTTTTAAGGCACCATAAAAAACGGGTCCCCAACAGAAACGGGTCCCTTTCCCCTTAAAATTTACCAATTTGGGGTTTTATCCCAGTTCCCCAAAGCTTTTTTCCACTTTAATCTATTCCCAAAATTTTCCTTTTCCCCCGACAGATACCCCATTTTTCTACCGTAAATTTAAAATTTCCAAAAAACAAAAAATTTTTTAAATCTATTTTAATTTAAAAGGGTTTTTGGGAAATAAAAATTTGTTTGCTATTTTTTTGCGTCTGTAATTTCTAAAAATTAAATTTGACGGGTGGGGGAAACCCAATTCCCTTAAGGTATTCATTTTGTAAAAAAATAGTGTTATTTGTCATTAAAATTTTGAAAAGGGTGATTAAAAAATTTAAGGGAAACCCAATTGTGCATAAACAAAAGGTCTGTCGGCACAGGGGCATACAAGGAGAAAAAAAATCGTCGGGTAACAGTGTGCCCGGAGCATTTGGTGAAAATTTTGGGAAAAAATTTAAAAAGGGAAAATGCGCATTTAATTAGCCCATAAGTAGAAAGGGAACCCAGAAATTTGTGAATAAATTATGAAAATTTTAAAATTTTTTGAGCAGCCCAAAAAAATGATTTGCCCGCAGTTAATAAAAAGGCTACGATTACGAGGGCGCATCAATACGTTGACAACATTTTAACAATTTACTTTTCAAAACAGATTGCTTATATTTTTGAAATGTGTAATCAAATAAAAATATGTTTCAACCTTTAAATTTGAAAGGCAAAATCAAAATGCAAAAATTAAATATATGTACTATTAAGAACAGTTTTATTTGGGGGTTTTTTTAAAGGAATGGCTTAGCTTCGGGCCCTACGGGACCAAAAGTTTTTGCGGGACCCTGAGTCCTCCCCTAAGGGGGTCCCTTATTTGGGGGAGGATTTTAAAATTTTTTTTGGGGAAGGGCGGTGCCAAAGTTTTTTTATGTTAAACGAAAGGAAACCAAAAACAGCAATTTAATTTTTTTTGGATGTTACTTTTTTAAAAGGGTTAAAGCCCGGGTCCCCTAAATTTTAAAGTTTTTGTCATCGCAAGATTCGAGAAAAAAAAGCCTTTTTTGCATTTTCCAAACCAAAATTTAATAGTTTACAAATTTTTTATTTTAATCCTTTTTTGTTTCATTGTTTTTTTTACACCTTTTATATGAAAAAAAAAAAAAAAAAAAAAAAAAAAATGAAAAAAGATTTTTGTTTGGCTCTTGAAATTTCGACAATTACCGACGGTTTCTGTATCAAGGAAGTTTCATGTTCCGTGAAAGGCATTCTTAAAAATTTTATTGTCAGTCCCTGGATAGGTTTTTAAAAGGTAAATTTAATTTTATTGCGGATTTTTTATCACTGGTTTTTAAAAAATTTTATAATTTTTTTGGGATTTTTACCCTTTTTTTTTTTCCAAATTCAATTTTTTTTTATTTTTTATTCCAAATCCGATTTTTTTTATTGGGTCCCTGTGCTTAAAAAAACAAAATTAAAAAAAATTTTTCAAAATTTAAAACAAAATGAAAAAGCATGAAAAACAACAATTTTTTTAAAGTTCGACTTCCCTATAATTTTTAAAATGCCGTACGGCTAGACAATACATGCGTCCCGGCAAATCTTGTGCTCAAGTACGGCTAGAACTTTTGGCTAGCCCACGTTTTTTATTTTTTTA
>NW_026857509.1:0-33231 GCF_026571515.1 Ruditapes philippinarum | reverse complement strand
AAATTTCTATTTAATGCCCCCGAGGGCTAAACATTTTCCAAAAGAGGGGCTATTATTACAACACAGTTTTTCCTAAATCCAAAAATCACTGTAAATACATTTAGTGTTAGCAAGTGGTAATAACATTGAAAAGTGTTAAGGTTTTAAATTTCATATTATACATATTTGTGTTTACTATGAAATAAAATGGATTCTGAATGATTTGAATAAAATTATGGCTTTAATTATGAGCTCAGCACTGATGAGTAGATTGTTTTCCTTATCAAAAGGCCTGGGGGGGGGGCTTTAATAGGGGAGGGGCGTTTATTAGGAATTCTACGGTATTTACGATAGGCACAACATAAAATGACATCTTAGGCAAACAACAACATTTGAATATGTAAACAATATACACACGTACACAAACAATGCATCTTCTATACGAAATGTATAACATTAATTATCATGTAAGCTGTAGAATAATTAATATGCTAAATAAGATTTTGTCTACTAAGATCATTTGAATATCAGCAATTACATCAGTCATTATATTTAAAACATTCAATTGAAAAAAATTAATGAGCTACAGAGAAGTGTCAATGCAGAATTTTACTGACATGGAATCGGATATCAAATAAACAAGCAATTATCATAGTATTGCAAGCAATCCATAAGTCCCCTACCGGTTAGAACCCCAGCAACATTCTGATGGGCCATTCAATTTTACCAGTGGATGAATGACATGAATGAAATTAAATCTTTTGAGTTCTAAGTTTGTCTATATCACAGTAATGTGTTAAGTTTCCCTACCTAGTAAGGAAATTATGTTTATACAACCTTGTCATATTATTACGATGTGGGATTTTAAATGCAATCCTATAAGGAATGAAGTAGTTGGAGTGAAAAATACAAATTTCGCGTAAAAATCTAAGTTCAAGGGGGAGATAATTCTGGAAATAGTCTTGCTAGAGTATTTAACCTTCTCAAAAATGTTGAGTGATAATAAGAAACATATATATGAAGTTTGAAGTAGATACATTAGGAAATAAAGAAGTTATTTAAAAAGACAACTTTTTTTTTCATAAAAATTCTAAGTTCAAGGGAGGTAATACTGATATTTTTTGTGCTAGAGTTGTAAACCTTGTCACATATGATGTGGTTGATGGCCAGAAACTTATATTTAAAGTTTGAAGTAAACACCTTAAGAAATAAAGAACTTATAGTGAAAAAGCATCAGAAATCTTGAAATTCTGGCTATTTGTTGCCATAGCAACCAGAATTTTCAACATAGGAAGAAAAGAAAAAGATGTGCATAATCTCCAGACTGCCATCTGCCCATATTTCAAGTTTCATAAAAATATTTACAGTACTTTTTGAATTATCACTGGATCCAGTTTATGTGTTAAATTTGCCATATTTTCAGACTATTTGTTGCCATGGCAACCAGAATTTTCAACATAGGAAGAAAAAAAAAAGACGTGCATAATCTCCATACTGCCATCTATCCATATATCAAGTTTCATAAAAAAATTTTTTAGTACTTTTTGCGTTATCGCGGGATCCAGTTTTGTGGACGGCCGGACTGACGGACAGACAGACCGACGGACGTTCTCACAGGACAGTAATTATGTGGTTACTCTATTGTTCTCTCTATTGTTCTTTTTAGCCACACAAAAGAAAATAGCCACATAAAAGCATCACGGAATGAATGACATCAAAGAGAAAGAACAGTTACCTATTGTCCCTCTAGCCACATAATTACTCTCCTGTGAGTGCGGACAGACAGACAGACGGACGGACGGAGGGTAAACCTAAAGTCCCCTCCGGTTAAACCGGTAGGGGACTAATAATAATCTTAGCGAAAAGAAAGTAAAGATGTAAATTTTACTTTAATCCATGTAGTTTTATAATTGATTGAATAAGTGATAGACAAATGTATGTTAAGTAGATTTCATAACCTTAGCGAAACGAAATGTAAGATAAAGTATTTACAAAGCTACATGAATAAGGTTATGTTCATTTAGAAATAAAATTAAGATATATTTACTATATAATTTCATGACAACATAATTAGTTTACATACATTGAGTTTGTTTGTTTTGGGTTTTGGGTTTTACGTCACAGTATAGGTCATAGCGTGACGTTCCAGCTTTACTGGCGGAGGAAGACCTCAGGTGCCCTTCCGTGCATTATTTCAGGCACGAACGGGCACCTGAGTAGAACCACCGACGTTCTGTAAGCTAGCTGGATAGCTTCCTCACATGAAAGAATCCAAAGACCCTGTTGGGATTCGAACCCACAGCGGTAAGGGGCAAGTGGTTTGAAGTCAACGACCTTAACCACTCAGCCACGGACGCCCCTATTAATCCATGTAGTTTTATAATTGATTGAATAAGTGATAGACAAATGTATGTTTAGTAGATATCATAACCTTAGCGTAACGAAATGTAAGATAAAGTATTTACAAAGCTACATGAATAAGGTTATGTTCATTTAGAAATAAAATTAAGATATATTTACTATATAATTTCATGACAACATACCGTATAAGTGGTTTTTTCTGCGCAGACTTTATTTCTGCGTTTTCTGCGGTCAGTTTCAGCACCGCAGAAATAAAAACCGCAGAATATTTCTCCACGTTTTTTTTTTTTAAAAGAAATGAGTCCTACATTATGACCTGTTTCCTTTAAAGGAATAAAGACTGACGGATTATAACGGTTAGCGGGTCATCGAGTTATATAAAATTGATTTCGGCTGAATATGCAATATGTGCATGTAAGGATGTAATTGTTGTTAATTATGCCAATTTATGAACAAAGAAATTCAAACATCATAGTGTTTGCATGTACGCTAAAGGGTATGTTTACCACTAAATCATTAAAACCATTTAAACCTTTATACTGCTAAATAATCGTCGTATACATTAATTGTTGTCTGATTTACGATAAACTTCTATCAATTTTATAAAATTAAAGATACTACCGTGGTATATTTTTCACACGTCATTTCACACTGATTTAAAGATGCAAACTGTCTATTGATGCACATTATATTTGTTTGCAAGCAAACAATATAATTGTTTGTAATTACTATATAATATAGTTCTGCGGTGACGACGGTAAACAAAATTTTAATGCGAATGTGTACATGCAAATAAAATAGGTAAAGTAATGTGACTTAGACTTTGATAAGATGAGCCGCAGAATTTAAATCACATTTTGTCCAAAGAATGTGCCGCAGAAATTAAGTCCGCAGAAATAAAAACATGCCAAAATTTTGAAAAACCGCAGAATTTGGAGCCCGCAGAAAAAACCACTTATACGGTAATTAGTTTACATACATCAAGTTTGTTTGTTTTGGGTTTTACGTCACATCGACACAGTATAGGTCATATCGTGATGTTCCAGCTTTACTGGTGGAGGGAGACCTCAGGTGCCCCTTCCGTGCATTATTTCAGGCAAAAACGGGCACCTGAGTAGAACCACCGACATTCCGTAAGCTAGCTGGATAGCTTCCTCACATGAAAGAATCCAAAGTCCCTGTCGGGATTCAAACCCACAGGGTTGAGGGGCAAGTGGTTTGAAGTCAACGACCTTAACCACTCGGCCACGGACGCCCCTACATACATTGAGAGACAATACCAGATATATATTATATATAAAGCTCATTGACTTTAGAATAAGTTAACATGCATACATTGTAAAACAAAATCTTATATATTAGATATAATTTTTTAACAAAGCCTCAGAATTAGTTCACATATATAAATAGTGTATATATCTCAAAGCCTCTTTATGAAATGCCTCATTCTATCTATCAGAGTAGAAAACCCAGAGACAAGCTGGCATAACTCTCACTCAATCTTATATATCTGTAGAATACTTGAAATCCCACGTGATGTATGATGCTTCGGAATTATTCTTTTATAAAAATAAAACAAAAATTTTGTTAACTACAGACAGAAAACATATAGCTTTATACCCTTGAACATATGTATTGCACAATCACAACTTCTTTTAATACATACCATGCTAAAATTATTAAATGGACATTTTGTTTTCTATTCGGACAGCACTATTCATCATTCAGGAAGATTGTGCGGTCTATTAAAAATACCAACTGAATAGCGTACAGCGTATCATGTGGCATTAAAGCTCAGATCATCAAAAATCTATGTCACAATAATTGTGGAGTGTATTACAAATATATAATTACTAACAAATGCTAAGATATATTTTGCTACAATAGTAATTGGAATTTGAAAATACTCAATCTGATAATTTCAAAACAGTATCTTTTTAAAAATGTAGAATAAATATCTTTTGAGTACATCATAACATGCATTATTATTATTATTATCTTTACTTCCTCCATAACTGAAAAACTTTTACATAATATAAAATATTATATGCATATTAAAATTTGTACAATTAGGATCATATATACAGTAAATATAAACACAAGATCTACAAGATGTATAATATAAATCAGTAAAGAAACAGGCATATTTATAATACATGTATGTACAAACATTCATATATTTACTCATACTGAAAGATAACTAATGCAATTTATCTGTGATATCTATCAACAATTATCAATTGAGAGAGAAAAAATAAATGAATTAATGAACATTTGAAGCTACTTATATGCATAGATATCAGGTTCATACTGAACTCTAGATTAATACATATATCAAGAGCATCAGAACTGAGCTTGTTTAGTGTAACAAAATCACTTAGGTGAAGGTAGAAGTAAAATCCAAATCAATTAAGTAGTTTAAAGTTACAATAGGAAAGACAATGAATCAGTAGGGAAAAATAATTTTTATAATACATAAATGACTGCAAAAAACATATTAAGTAATTAACCTTAACCGAAACGAAATTATTAAGGCACATTTAAAAGTGGCGTTATACTCATCAAAGTGCAAATGGAAAGAGCATTGGTAAAAGTCTAGAATAAAAATAACTTTACATTATGCCATAATTGACTGTTCAATTTAATATATTACTACGCAAAATTAATCAATAATCCACTTAACCCACAGACATTTTTATAAATATTGCTCAGAATATGTATTGATAACTTTTTTTTTTATTTTAAAGAGGAGGGCAGTTTTATTATAATTATATTTTAGGAAGATTTTGTATTTTTTCCTAAATATCTTTCATTATCAAATATCGGTCAAGCACTATTATAATTTACAATCTTTTGAAATATATTACTGATTCAACTCGTCAGCAAAAAATTGGGCATCACATCACTTTAAAATATTTTCTTCAACATGTAATGAAGTCTTAAAACAAATACAACTTGTGTAGATCATGTATATATTATTAGTTCTAATGAATTTTGACAGGTTATATGGCTCTATATAAATGGTTGTTTGTTTATATAACCTGAGCAGCTACACGAAGGTTATATTGCAAACATTCAATTTATATACAGTCATATAACCTTCAGAAATCTTTATGACAAATTTATAATACAGCAAACTTCCTTTTTAGAAGAAAAACTATGATTTCTTAATGAAACTGACAGCAGCTGTGTATATAAAACTATATAAACAAACAAACAAATCCTATGAAAAACAATGTTACAAACATGCAGTATTATAAAGTTACACAATTGTCTGTAATGCTAGCATAATACGAGGGTTGTTCAAAAAGTAATAGGACTAAGAGTCTTGCATCTTCATATTCAATTCAATTTAGAATATTTTTATATGTACAGTGATCGAACAATGTTTTCTTCAATTTAAACATAAAAATATTGAATTCTTATTCTTAACGCGTGTTCCCTGTGTTATTGAATAACCATGGTAACAGGCACCCGGCGCAGCACATAAAAAGGTTATTGAAGCTTAGTTGAACTTTTATTTTATTCATAATTTATTTTCTTTTTTTCCCCATTTATTCCACCAACACAATTTATTATATTTAAGTGACATTATGCCCAAATTTAACGTCATTCAGACATGATATGGCTAAATCATCAAGTTTTAAACAGCAGTGGTCATAACGTTAAATGTAGAAATTTGATGTTCGTTAAAAAACTGAAAATGTGTGCGATCGTTAAACTTTGCCAACAAATTGGCGATACTCCTTCAGATATATATGAAAACATAAAATTAACACAGTACAATTAATCGGCTATCAGGATACGCGTTCTCAGCTTGCGCGAACAACTCAAAAACTGCACATACGAAATCACAAACAGGAAAGGATGAGAATGATAGCGGAAAATTGACGGGACGTTAGTGGCGTCAAATAAAAAAGCGCTACAAAATGATCGACGGTAAACAGTCCACGAACTGTCTGGCATGTTTGATTTCTGTATTGGGTCTATTGATTCAGTTCTACCTAAATGATTTGTCTCAAACATAATTATATTTCATTTTACTAGATATATGTGTTATCAATAAATTAATGTTATAATGATTAACAGTAATTATTAATATTTTTCCCAATTTTCTTTTAAAAATGATACGCCGTTCTTAGTAGGAAAATATACTTTTTAGTTGATAACTATTGTTATTTTACTAACATACATCATATTGTTTTAAGGACTTATGATGATATGTGTAAAATAATTCTATTAATCGCATTTTCATTAACATCATAAGTTCATGTCTGTTTATTCTATATTGATTACTATAAGATACAAGAATACGAGAAAACGCGGAGAGTGGCCGGCTATCGGGCTTTTTTTCTCGGAGTGTGGAACAAGAATAAGATCATTTTCTTTCTCGCTTCATCTCCACATATGATGTCTGGTCAGTTACATGATTTAGACACATAGAACACTAGGGAGAATTCTTTCAGAAGGGATGACGCTTGATACATTTTGTTTTTATTTTACGACATCATAAACATCATCTATTGTGCTGTTAGCGTGCGCCGAGTCGCGTACCCCTTGTCATTTGAAATTTTCACAGACTCGTTATTTTTAAACATATTTTATTGATTTTTTCACTGTAAATAGAGGATATGTTCCGATATTATTATCTTGTAAAATTGTGCACGTAAATTAAAAAATGTGAATAGTAGAACTGCAGTCCTATTACTTTTTGAACAACCCTCGTATATCCTATAGTTTGAGCTCTCAAACATAATATTCCTGTCAACTTAATCATGTACATTACTTCATACACAAAAATCAGGAGCAGAAGTTGAAATGGTCTAAATTTCCATCAAGATCTTTACGTAAGCAATTCTCAATGTATTAAATTCATCCCTTAATCTGCTGACCTTGCATAATGGACTTTAATGCTCTAGTTTCAATTTTGAAACAGTCCATTTAAAGTTGAAAGGTTTTCAATACACCAAAATGAAAAAGTCTAGCTTTTATCATACTGCACAGTTGTGTAATGCTTTTAGTTCCAGCAGGTTAGGAGTAAATTAAATCAGTATGTCTGAAAATAATTTACATAGTAAGAAGAAGTATATAGTATATGAACATCTCATCTGCATCTGAGAGGAGTCCACTCTATTTCGAAAAGCATCCAATTGCCATCATCATTAATTTTGATCATTCGAAGAAATTATGCTCGGCTTGCTGAAAAATAAGTTAGAAATTTGTTATGTATGAATGCACACCAACATCAACAATTATCAATTCAATCTTTGATATCTGCTTCGGTAATTGATTCTATGGCTTATTGGTTTACAGCAGTTTTGTTTTTGTTTTTTTAACGATAATGTCTCCTCCAGAGTCGGAGCACTTTGACGTAATGGAAGACCCCATGTGGTCCTCCATGCTTTATGTCTAGCAGAAATGAGCAACTGACTTTTAAGAACAACAAGAACCGGTTGAACCAGGTGATGCTCCCCTGAGAAGGTTTTGGACACAGGAAAGTATAAAAAAAAATAACAAAGGGCAATAACTCCAAAATAAGACAAGACTGTGTTTAGGTTCTTTAGCATTGCAGTTCTATCCAATGAGATCTATCTACCTATAAAGTTTCATGTTGATATCTAATAGTTTTACAAAAGTCAAAAAGAAAAAGAAAAACAAAGGGCAAAAACTTCAAAATAAGGCAAGGCAGAGTTATGATTCTTTAGCACTGCACTTCTACCCAATGATACCTATCTACCTACAAAGTTTCATGTTGATATCTCTTATAATTTTAGAGTAATGTCCCGGACAAAGTTCAAAGTGTCAAACTGAACAAAGGGCAATTGCTCCAAAATCAGGCAAGACAGAGTAACAGTTCTTGTGCACTGCAAACCTACTCAAAGAGATCTATCTATCTGCAAAGTTTCATGTTGATAACTCTTATAGTTTTAGAGTTATGTCCAGGACAAAGTTCAAAGTGTACAAATAAACAAAGGGCAATAATTCAAAAATAAGGCAAGGCAGAGTTACATTCTTGTGCACTGCACACCTACTCAATGAGATCTATCTTCCTACAAAGTTTCATGTTGATAACTCTTATAGTGATAGAGAGTTATGTCCCTGACTAAGTTCAAAGTGAAAAAAATAAACAAAGGGCAATAATTCAAAAATAAGGCAAGGCAGAGTTATGGTTACTCAATGAGGTCTATCTACCTACACAGTTTCATGTTGATACCTCTTGTTGTTTCAAAGTTATGCCCCGCCCCGGACAAGAAAAAGCGGACAGACGGACGGACGGACGGACGTGCCACTTAAATGCACTAAGGGGACATTTCTTTTGTTATTTTCTTTTGTTTAATAGAGGGCCATGGCCCCTTATTCTATTGTTAGGGAATGAACTCTTTTGTTCTCTTTTGTTCTGTTTACAGTTAGATGGCCCCCTATCCCTATTTGGTAGCGCGGACAGACGGACGGACAAGGCGGCGACTATTTATTATATGCTCCCCCTAAATTTTTCGGGGAGCATAAAAACTTCCCTTAAGTTAGCTGGATAGCATCTTCACATGATAAAATCCACAGACTCCAATAGGATTCGAATCCACAGCTTTCAGGGAGAAGTGATTTGAAGTCCTTAGTCAAGTGATATGAATTTTCTAAGTGTTTATTATTTGTAGTGAGCTCAAAGCCCATAGAGAGCCTAATTTTCTCTGATGTATTTTGCATCTTTGTTTGAGGATAATGAAATGCTTGTGAAACTTTAAACAAAGTTTGGTTATACTTGTTGTTCACATATGACTTAAATTCAGTTACAAACTGAAATGGCAAAACCCCAATTCCTAAACAAAAGCCGGTTGAACAGGCTGATGCTCCCTGAGCTCCCAGTTTTGGACACAGAAAAGTATACCTCTAGAGAAATGTACCAGACAAAGTTCAAAAAGTAAAAATGAACAAAGGGCAATAACTCTAAAATAAGGCAAGGCAGAGTTATCGTTCTTTTGCACTGCACGTCTACCCAATGAGATCTATATACCTACAAAATGTCTTATTCATATTTCTTATACTTTCAAAGTTATGTCCTGGACAATGTTCAAAGTGTAAAAATGAACAAAGAGCAATAATTCCAAAATTAAGGAAGGCAAAGTTACTGTTATTTTGCACTGCACTTCTATTTAATGAGATCTATCTACATACAACGTTTCTTGTTGATATCTCTTATGGTTTCAGAGCTATGTCCCGGACAAAGTTCAAAGTGAAAAAATGAATAAAGGACAATAAGTCCAAAATTAGGCAAGGCAGAGTTACGGTTCTTTTGAACTGCACTTCTAACCAATGAGATCTATCTACCTACAAAAATTCATGTTGATACATGTACCTCTTGTTGTTTCACATTTAAGTCCTGGACAAGAATAGCAATTGGACGGACTAGATGGTACTTATGTGACTTTTCCTTTGATCTTTTTTTGCCATTTTTAGTTACACAAGGCTTAAAAAAGACACAAAAGTAACACCAATTGTTATCCAAGTCACACAAGTACCTCTGGGTTTGTACAGACAGTTGGACGGACAGATGGACAGACAAAGGGGGGGCTATATGCTCATCCTTTGGGGAGCATAAAAACTACCTTTTGTTCTAATCCTTGACAATCTTTCCGAAAGGACCATCATATCCATATAGCAATGTTCTGTCATCATCATCAGGAAAATCTTTCTTAATTTCCCATTCTTCTTCTTTCCTTTTAAATTTGATTAAAATTCTCTCATAAGTTTTCTCTCCTTTATTAACTCCTGAAGCAAGGTCTGAAATATTCTGAGGTGGTAGTCCTGTGACACACGCCTGTGTATGAATTTCATAATTTCCCTGTCTCTCATTATGCTGTTCAAGTAATTGTCCATGCTTATTGGTATGCTTCGAAGACTCTTTCTTACTTACAAGTGCAGAACAGTTGTCATTGGTAGTTTCCTTTCTGCTTGACCTTTTAATACGTTGATTGCCTCTTATAGGACGTTTCCCTTTCATGCCATGTTTAACATCTTGGTTTGGGCCATTGTTTTCAATATGGGTTTTTTTTCTTCTTTTCTTAGACTTTGTTTCTTCTTGTCCTAAATCAACAGTTTCACTTTCAAATGTACTTTTATCTAATAATATGTCTGTTTCTTCACATTCAAGTGTACTGTTCTTTCTATCAAATTCATTTTGTTCTTCTTTTGACAGATTTGCACCTTTATTACCTACATGTATATTTGACTGGTTTTTAAGATGACTGTCTTTATTTAATTGTTCTAAATCAGGATTGCCTTCCTTAAACTGCTGGTGGAAATCTTTATTTCTGTATGCAATGTCATCTTGATCATCATTAGATCGGGTTTGAAATTTTAAGCTTTGATGGATGAAGTTTTTTACAAATCTAGGCATGTCAGAGGGATCTAATAATTCAAGAACACTGTTAACTTTACATTGAACATCTAAAAATTTACAATGATAAACTGGCAGACGTGACTGAATTTTTGCCATAATTCTGCTGTAATCTTCAAGATTAGTTAATCCAAAGCTTTCTGTCCTGGCTTTATTTGCTTGAAATTCCTGAAAAGACTCTTGGGGGACTTCATGATCTGTCTCAACCAACTTTGCTATTGAGGAACTGTCTTTCACTGTTGCATCACAATGTGGTAAACATTGTACATCTTCTTCATCTCCAAACAAAACATATGGCAGTTGTGCTACAAACACAGAAAAAAGTTGTTACAATAAACAAAAGGATCATATTGCCCTTAATCATTCACCATAGGATATGGAGTAAATCATAAAATGGACAAGATTTAATTACCTGGACATTCCTAGTAATTCAATTTTTATCAAAATCATCCAATGGGGTATGGCAGATGTTAAAAATTCATATTTTAAATTATTTTTGTGTGAAGCATGTAACCATTTTTAAATCGCAAATTTTGTAAAGGATCATCTGATTATCATTTTATGCAGAGGTTCATTTATATGTGAAGCATAATTGATAAGGATGTATCAATAAAAGCTTATGTCTGGTCCACCTGACATTATGTTTCATGTTCATTATCTAAGCTCCAGCTGCTATGGTTTCAAAGGAGATGATTTTAAAGTGTTTACCACATGCATGTAAGGAAAACCCATGACTTGCTGGGAATGGCCAACTATACAATGTTTTATGCCAAATATCACAGCTCATATGCTCAAGCTTAAATTGTATAAGAGGAGATGATTTCTAACGATTTTACCTAATGTATAAGGTAAACCTATGGGACCTCTGGGGGCAATGCCAATTTTGACCGGAAGACAATTATTTGGACAAGCATGGTATTAGACCATTACAGGATGTTTCATGCTAATTATCTTAGCTCTTATCTTTATGGTTTAAGAGATGATTTTAAAAGGTTTTTCTTTTGGTAACACCATGGTAGTCAGAAATCTGCATGGAATGATTTTCTTTGATCACCTTTTAAACAGGATCACAAAAGGATCTTTCTAAGAAAGAATTGATAAAATTTGCCAAGTGATTTTGAAGGAGTTTGTGGATGCCAAATGATAACTTTGAGTGATAATAATAGTTTACCTTGAGTATGTTGAGCTCTGGTGAGATAAATATATGTCATGTTCCTTGTCCACAGTTCAGATTTTACAAAATGGTTAATATTCACTTGCTAAACACTCACACATGTGAATACAAGACGGTCATGATGGCCAATATTAATAGCAGGGCTTTTATTTGAACAAACTTGGTAGACATCCACTAGAAGATATTTCATGCTTAATATCCAAGCTCTAGCTATTTGGGTTTTTAAAAAGTAGATTTTAAATTTTTACAATATACAAATAAGGAAAATCAATGACCCCCCAGGGCCAATTTTGACTACCAAAGGAACATTCCTATGAAGTTTGGATGAGATTGGCTTAGCAGTTTATGAGGAGATATTATAAAGTAAAAGTTTAAGGACGGAAACCAGGACGCCGGACGAAAAGCGATCACCAAAGCTCACCCGATGATGTCACTTTGAGACAGGTGAGCTTAAACAAGAGCCCAATTTGAATCGGGTGATGCTCCCCGAATAGGTTTTGGACCCAGGATAGTACACCTCTTGTAGATTCAGAGTTATGTCCCTGGAAAAAGTTCAAAGTGCAATAATTCCAAAATTAGGCAAGGCAGAGTTATTGTTCTTTGCACCGCACTTCTAATCAATGCGATCTATCAACATACAAAGTTTCTTGTTGATATCTCTTATGGTTTCCGAGTTATGTCCCGGACAACTTCAAAATGTAACAAGAATTTGTAACAGAGTTACCTAAGTCCCCCGCCTTGGGCAAGTTTTATATGAAGCATAAAATTGTGCTATTTCAAAAGATTGAAGTATGGATCTTAGGACTTTCAGTCCAAAATTATGATCAATGTTAGATCTGCAAATGCAACAATAAATTTATTAAAGAAATAAAATGAAACACTGAATTTAAAAATCTATCATGTTAAGCTTTGACCTCTAAGTGTGACCTTGACCTTGGAGGTAGGGGTGCATGTGTTGTGCATGACATATCGTCTTATTATTGTAACTATTTGTACCATGTATTTTCAAAATCCCTTGAACTATAAAGAAGTTATACGATGGGACACCAAAAAGTATACCCTCTTAATAGACTATGTTTAATCTTTGGAACCTCCTTAGTGTGACCTTGACCTTGGAGGTAGGACACTGGTGTTACCCATGACATATCATCTTATCATTGTGACTATTTGTGAAGTATTTTCAAAATCCCTTGATCTATGCAGAAGTTATGGACAGGACACAAAATATACCATATAACAGACTCTGTTATTTTGACCTCTAAGTATGACCTTGACCTAGGAGGTAGGGTGCAGGTGTTGTACTTGACATATCGTCTTATTATTGTGACTATTTGTGCAAAGTTATTTCAAAATCCCTTGAACTATGAAGAAGTTCTACATTGGACACAATACATACCCTTTAAAAGACTATGTTAATTTTTGACCTCAAAATGTGACCTTGACCTTGGAGGTAGGGATGCTGGTTTGTGCATGACACATCGTCTTATTAAAGTGAATATTTGTGCCAAGTATTTTCAAAATCCTTTGATATAAGAAAAAGTTATGGACCGGACACAAAATATACCCTATAACAGACTATGTTAATCTTTGAACTCCAAGTGTGACCTTGGAGGTTGGTGACCGATTGTTGCGCATACGACACATCATCTCATTATTGTGAACAATTGTGGCAAGTATTTTACAAAATCCTTCAAAGATAAGAAAGTTATAGACCAGACAGAGATATACCCTCAAATAGACAATGTTGACCTTGAATAAGCAAGTGCGACCTTGACCCTGGAGGTAGGGGTCTGGTTGTTGCGCATGACACATCCTCTTACTATAACAAACATTTGTGCCAAGTTATTTCAAATTCCTTTGATAAATGACAAAGTTATAGACCGGACAAGAAATATACCCTGTAACAGACTATGTTAATCTTTGACCTCCAAGTGAAACCTTGACCTTGTAGGTAGGTGACCGGTTGTTTCGCATGACACATCTTCTCATTATTGTGAACAATTGTGGCAAGTATTTACAAAATCCCTTCAAAGATAAAATAGTTATGGACCGGACACGACATATACCCTCAAATAGACAAACATGACCATGAATAAGCAAGTGTGACGGACGGACAGGCAGACGGATGGACGGACAGACGGACAAGGCGCCGACTATATGCTTCCCCTGAAATTTTTTTGGGGAGCATAATAAAATGATCAATGTCTGGATTTACATGCACAAAAAATGTACCAACAAAAGTGTCAATTAATCACACAAAAAAATCCTTCACTTATGCACAGTATGCTCCAGCTTTACTGCTGAATGAAGATATAAGGTACCCCTCCTTACATTTTTTCAGGTACGAGAGCAGCTGAATAGAACCACTGACACATTAGCTAACTTGATAGCTTCCTCACATGAAGTAATCCAAAGTCTTAGGCAGGATTCAAACCTACAAAGGTGAGGGGCAAGTGCTTTGAAGTCAACAAACCACCTGGCCACAGATGCACCTCTGAATATAACCATGGCCACAGGGACTTGAAAGTTTGTGTTTTTACACTATGCCTCACAATATTGAACATTTGTGCTAAATAATGTAACAATGAATAAGTATTTTGTCTGACCTTTAAGAGTCACCTTGACCATTCAAATAGAGACCTGCTTTATGTGTGCAACACTATATTCATGATGGTGAATACTTATTTCATTCAAGCATTTGTCAAGATTTTCTATACATATATGTCATTGCAAGGTCAATACAATTTTTACACCAACATTGTGAGTGACTCCCATGTTAAGATTTTATCCTCTGACTGCTCTTGAAGGTTGAGGGGAAGGACATCTCCCAGGGGTTTGGTAGTCAAAATTCAAAGTCACTGCTATTTTCCAAGGAATGGTAGGTCTTGGTTACAACTGACTTGTATATAGACTTACAATTTGAAAAATCTTAAATATTTACCTAGGTTTGGACCTTGGTGTTCATTCAATGGTCTCGGTGCAGCTGAAGACACCTGTAACATTGGAAAATATTAATTGTAAGAATAAAAAAAGGAACTTCTCAACATTTTAATGTACATAGAAAGTATATTCATTAATCATCAATTAGGATTTTCATAGCTATTATTTCACATGAACAATATTGCATTTAATATTAGAAAATTATCTAATATGAAAAATATTGCATTTAATCCTAGAAAATCATTTAATATGAATAATATTGCATTTAATCCTAGAAAATAAGTTGGCTAATTCAGAATAACTGCAGACAGTGAATTTAGTTGATGATTATGTATCTTATTTATAAATTCTTTTATTTCTAAGGTGACACTTGTTTTAAAGGATTGACTGATGTCATTATGTTGTGGAGAGTTTATTTAATAGCAAAATTTCATTTAAAACTACATGCCTCAAGATGAGCAAAAATATTTTGATAAAATCAAACCTGAGAAAAATTTACTAAAATTTAAGGATAAAGTAAATAGATTCAACACTTAAGAAACATTTTACATGTTATGTAAGATTAATGATTAGTTTTTCAGTATTTATAACCATTTTTTTACAGTGTTACTAATAAAGAAAAGGCTTATTTTTTATATTTTGACCTCATTTTGGTAATTTACATGGGATGTGAGGGTTGTTTGTAGTGTGTAAATTGCTTCCTTTTTGGTTACTTCACAATATTTTACTTTTAAATACATTTTCAAAATTTTAATGAAAATTAGCATGTATCTGGAGGCCTGATGCTTTAAGTACCAGTACAATTAAGTTGGGTACACTGCCAATGTGTAAAACAATTAGCAACACATTAAAGAAAAAAAACACACATTTTTGTCATTAAAATTTGGCAGCACAATAAAGTCAATGTCTGTGATATTCAGGCAACAATTTAACAAACAATCTACGATTTATATGCCTGTGAGTGAGACAAAGTTTACTTACTGCTTGTATTTTTAAATGAATACAAAATCAAATCTATGGAGTTTTGTTTGAATGGTTTTTAAATTGTTACACCTGCATGGACTGAGATAATCAAGTGACTATACATTTTGGATACTTAAAGATGGCATGAAAATTATTAACTTTCTTTCTTACTTTTTCTGTTGGATATGTTCAATCGAACAAGCACAGCTGCACTGTCAAGATATGGCAATTTAACAGCTTTATTGGTGTAGGAAGGCCATAAATATATATTTCTGTATTATTTCAGACAATCTTGTGTACAGAATTAGAACCACAAATACTCAGTTTTTAACCCATTACTTCATATACACGCCTTTTAACGCCTTTTTCACCCCCCCCCCCTTTTTGTTGTCTCAAATGGTGAAAAAATGCATTATTTTGGCCCTTAACACTTGTTTTTGTTTGAGAAATGTTGTTAAAAAAAGTGACCACTTTTTCGGCGCGGCCCCCCCCAACCAAAAGATACATCAGGGGGTTGCCAGAAGGGGATGTGCCCCCTTCTGTTTGGGGGGTTTTGAAGGGGGGCGGAGTCCCCCATCGCCAAGAAAATTTTGGACTTGTGAGAGGCTATAAATGACCCCAGATTGATTTGCATAAGGTAACGTCTAACCAACGCTGAAATGCATTTGACTCTATCTCAATCCATTGAGAAGTTGCAGCACTTTGAAATCAATTATGATGGAAAAAATCAACGCAAAATAGTGATTTTTTGGCAATTTTGAGATGTCCCCTCGTTGCCATGGTAACAGGAAATTTAAGCCTGAGCATGTTGTTGCAAGGGCAATGGTCCAGTCAACATTTGTGCCAAGTTTGATTAGTGTTGAAGCAGTTTTTATAGTATTATAGCAATTTGAACTTGTAACGGGAGACTTTTCAATGAAAACAGCCATTTTTCACAAAATGCTCATGAAGCAATGGGTTAATGAAAAAAATAAAAAAATCTACAAAACAACAATTTTTCTTCAAATTTATATGACAGGCCATGTTTAAACATGGAAAAACGCAATATAGAGTAATTTCAAGTATTTTCATCATTTTCTGTTAACCCATTACTTCATATACACGCCTTTTAACGCCTTTTTCACCCCCCCCCCTTTTTGTTGTCTCAAATGGTGAAAAAATGCATTATTTTGGCCCTTAACACTTGTTTATGTTTGAGAAATGTTGTTAAAAAAATGACCACTTTTTCGGCGCGCCCCCCCAACCAAAAGATACATCAGGGGGTTGCCAGAAGGGGATGTGCCCCCTTCTGTTTGGGGGGTTTGAAGGGGGGCGGAGTCCCCCTCATCGCCAAGAAAATTTTGGACTTGTGAGAGGCTATAAATGACCCCAGATTGATCATAAGGTAACGTCTAACCAACGCTGAAATGCATTTGACTCTATCTCAATCCATTGAGAAGTTGCAGCACTTTGAAATCAATTATGATGGAAAAAATCAACGCAAAATAGTGATTTTTGGCAATTTTGAGATGTCCCCTCGTTGCCATGGTAACAGGAAATTTAAGCCTGAGCATGTTGTTGCAAGGGCAATGGTCCAGTCAACATTTGTGCCAAGTTTGATTAGTGTTGAAGCAGTTTTTATAGTATTATAGCAATTTGAACTTGTAACGGGAGACTTTTCAATGAAAACAGCCATTTTTCACAAAATGCTCATGAAGCAATGGGTTAAAGGTGAATGATTTAAAGTCAGCAGTTATAAAGAGGATATTTGGTTAGTTCAGTGTAAGATCAGAATATATTTCACTGAGTGAGCACAGGTATATTTCACGAGTGAAATATAAACTTTTGGTGTTCATGAGGTGAAATTTATTTTGATCTTTACACTAAACTTAATTTTCTTTTTACGAGGGGTGATCCAAAAATTCGTGGACAATGTGTGTATCTCCATAATGTGATATCCTACCTAGGTGAACTTTTTGGATATTATTAATCAATGCTTTTTTAATAAATTGACCAAATTTTGAAACAACAATTGCATTTTTTATCTATATATGACAACATCAAAATATTAAGTATCAAAATCGCAGCACAGCTTACTTTTTCTCTGTGATGTAAACATTTTCATCTCATTTAAACCCATGTAAAACCTGTGCAAACAAAGAAAATTGCGGGAAACGTTATAATAACATTGTTTTGATGTGTATGACGTCATTCTGTCTGTATCAGAAAATATGATAAACCAGATCCACAAGGAAAGGCCGCGTTCAATGAACGCAACCCCCATATGACCCAGCAACGAGAACCAGTGGCAAGGAGCCCAGGCGGACCCCAAACAAAAACAGGACAGGGCAATAACAGAGCACTGACAGGTTAATCATTAAATGATAAATAATTTGTAACTGGTTAGGAATTCAAAGAAAAGAATAATAGGCCCACAAAGGGGAAGGGGACAGGAGACCATGGGAAGGGGGGGGGGGGTTAATCAAAGAAATAAAAACTAGAGGCAATGGGGAAGATACTTACCTTGGACGAGAAAACAACAAGGGAGACAAGCAAAAGTGTCACCAAACAGTATGAAACAACATAGACATACATCTGAGGAACACAGAGGGGCGCCGCCTTGGAACCGTCAGCAGCATAATAATGACTGCTGGGGAGTTTAAACCTGTTAATGGTGCACCAAACCTCGCTCTTAGCCCCACCATGTTCCTATAAACGAGACAGTGTAAATAAAATGAATCCCTGCCAAGTGAAATTCTAACAGTTGTCATGGTTACAAAAGGTTAAATAAGTAAAACACTAAAATGATCATGTAGAAACATATAAAAGTAAACCCAATGACCATAACAAAACTACTCAATGTCCTAAAGGAAGACAGAGCAACAAGAAAATCACCTACAAGGGCCCGACGAAGAAAGACAGAAGACAAACATTAAGACAATTCAGTACCAAAGGGCTTTACGAACTATCCATCATAGAGTCTCCCACTTGGTCCGTCAGATGTAATCAAAAGAGGAAAGCGTAGTGTCCAACTGTAAAAGGCTAGAACACTAAACATGCAGTATGTCTTAAAATAGTAGGGTTTTTTGAAAAAAGACATTTTGAAGTTGCGTAGTGTCCAACTGTAAAAGGGTTGAACACTAAACATGCAGTATGTCTTAAAATAGTAGGGTTTTTTGAAAAAAGACATTTTGAAGTTGCGGTTATTTTACGCTCGTGCTTTAAAGAACAGGTGCTAAAAACAGCTTTATCAAAAATGGACATCATGGATCCAGCAAAGCTTCAGACAGTTATACAGTTCTGTGTAAATCTTGGAAAGACGCCTGGTGAGACAAAAACAATGATCGAAAGTGTGACAAATAAACTGTCGGTGTGTCTTTCTCTAGTTTATAAGTGGCATCGCCGATTTTCGGATGGAAAGGAAAGTGTTGGGGATGATTCACATACTGGTCGACCTGTCGAGGTAAGAGACAAAGAAACTGTTGAAAGTGTGCGTGTGAAGATTAATGAAGACAGAATCTATTTAAAATTCAATTCTTCAGCATGATAATGCACCTGTTCACCGTGCCCGGGACACACAGCTGACCATTCAAATCCAGCTTGGAACAGAGGTACTCAGTCATCCACCATATTCGCCTGATCTTTCTCTGTGTGACTTCGCCTTGTTTCCCAGGTTAAAGAAAGAGTTGAGAGGGAGACGTTTTGACAATCTGGACGAGTTGAGAGGAGCCACCCAATGTATTATGTCATCATTCAGCCAGAAATGGTATGCGAGTACATTTAGAGACTGAGTCCGCCGCCATGAAAAATGTGTGCGGGTTAAAAGGGAATACTTTGAAAAGTTATAAAGCAAAACAGTAACGTAGATAACTTCCTATGATAGCATAACGTCGTTTGTGACGTCGTAAGCTGCGCCCGTTTTGTCATGTCTATGTATATAAACTGGTGCAGAAACGTTAATTCTTGTACAATCTTTACAATATTTTGAGAATTTGCCGACATATGCTCACTTAAAAAGATACTAGAATTTCATATGATTTACTTTATTACTTTTTGTTTTATGCAGGGTGTCCACGAATTTTTGGATCACCCCTCGTATTATATGCAAAGAAACATTTGAACCTAACACTTAATGAAAAGCGTGCAAAATGATAATAAAATGTGACATCATTTACAACATCATGTCATTAAGTTGGCTTCCAGTTATCTATGCACGCTGGCATTTCACTGAAACAACGTAAAGGGCTTATAAATTCAAAACAGTGAAAAATATGAATTTGATAATTTCATTGTTTCAAATAGTGAAAATATCAGGGTTTCTTTAACTGATATATTTCTATAAACCACCGAAAAACATGTAATAAAAAAACTTAATCTCGAAAGCCCTAGTGTTGTGACTTCAAAAGTGTAAGAATATTTTGTCACAGATTTATTTAGCTTATTGCTTTTTTTCAGAAAAGAATTTTGTTTAATAAATGTGATTAAGTACATAATAATTAAGATCTCTTGCCTTTCTGGATAATTGGCCAGCACCTCGACTTGTAGTACTGTTAAATTGGAAAATAAAAAAGACATGTTTAATGTAACATAATAATATTATATTATGATATTACTAATTTTCAATGAAGTTTTAAATAGATTTAACTATATCTTGACAAAGTGGCATTAAAGCCTTAAAACTGTTACCCATAAGCCAAATATTCAAATCTATTACTGCAGCCAGGGGCGTAGCCAGCTTTTTTCAACTTGTAGGCACATAAAAGGGGGTCTGGGGGCTTAGCCCCCAAAAGCCAAAAACAAGTTCAGATTAAAAATGCACGTACCAAAGTATGTTCAAGGAAAATTATCAAAACAATAATTTAAACTATGAATTTGATCAGATGCATACTTTATTGATGATGCACACACTTGATTTGACTATACGGCTTGAACTCACTACCAACTCCACTCTCGCCTGTTTTATTGTATTTTTGGAACTTTTGAAAATGTAAATTTCTTGACCAATTTGTAGGCCCGTGCCTACATGGCCTAATAGTAGCTTCGCCACTGGCAGCCAGTTTCTTCAGGCATTCAAATTGAAACTTTTTATTTTATTAAATGATTAGGTGAAAATAACCAGTACCAAGTACATTTCTTTTAATCCTGTCAATGTAACAAAATAAAATGTAAGCATTAGACTTCCATTTGAATAACATGAAACTAGAAGCTCTTTGATTAATACACAAGTATTTACTTGATGAAAGCAACTGGCATGTTTGGTGTTTGATCCCGGACTTCAGTATACTCTACAATTTCTTTTTTAACTCTTTTACCCTCCTCATAAAATTGAGCTTGTTTGCTCACAGCTCTTGCTGCAACTTCCTCCACAATGTGTCCCCTTTTCTTCAAAGCTGCTGACTTCTGTTCTGTATCTAACAGACAAAATAGATTTATTATAAGAACCTTGTAATATGATTAATGTTAAGTTTATTACACTATATTTCCAACATGACCAGCTCTGTAACATTTGTTAATATATAAAGTTTTAGTGCTAAAGCATTTTTCATTTTGTCTGTCATATAATGCTGATTCAATGAAACCAAATGCTGATGATTTCCATATATTTATTTCTGATTTCATTATTGTGATACGCTCTCCCATTTTTCTGATTTTATCAACAGTTTTTCAGTTTCTCTTGCAAATATCAATTAAATAACTACCCTGTCTGTCATAAAGTACTTGTATCAAGGACATAAAATCCCATCACGACTGACTTGATTGTTTATGATTTAAGTCATACTACAATAAGCTTATAACACTACTGACATCATTTTTAGACAGCCATTTTAATTTTAAAATTGGATTTGAATTAGGTTCATCAACAAAAAAATTTAAAAGCAAGTTCAATGATTGTGTAAGATAAAACTACTGATATCACTTTAAGTCTAATGGTCATATTTAGTCTCTCACCATAGATTTAGATATTATGTGTGATTAGTTACTTAGTCCATCACCTGTGGAGAAATTGCTTAGAAGTTATCCACGAAAGCTGGTTAGGTAGATCAACTGCCAATGTATGACAAAAACTGTCTTAAATGGGCATAAAAAACAACAGACAAACAGATCCTTACTCAGATCATATAACAGAAATGTATAGCTTCTCTGTGTAAAAAACAACAACATTGTTTCTATAATTTTTATGACTTTTTGTGTATACATTTAATAATGTATTTTGTTGTTTAATTTCTGGGTATATGCTAAGGCCCACATGAAAGACTTGGAAACCCAATGTGTTAGCATCATTAAATAAAGTTGTTACTAATACTAAAACATTTTTCTATTTCTAAGAGAAGCCTTGACTCTAAGAAACCAAATAAAATCCTGAGTGGGATTTCCACATAAGCTTTCAATAGACAAATGGTTTAAAATGGGATCATTTTAAACTTACTGGGCCATGATACATAAAACTTTTGTAGAGGTCCCTTAATAAGGCAATATGCTACATGCCAAAATCTAAATTCCTGATCACAAGAAGATTTAAAGTTATTTCAGGTTTAAGTCATGGTAAGGCAAGTAAGACATCTAGACCCCTTGACTTCTCGACCCCTTAGGATATTAAGATGACATCTAGACCTCTTGACTCTTAGATCCCTTATAAGATGACTTTTCGACCCCTACTTTATTAAGACTAAGACATTTCGACCCCTGTTTTAAATGTTGGACTTTAAAAGAACCGTAAATATATTTTGAAAATATTGTAAGACTTTTATATAATATTTAAGTTTTTTCTTTAGATTTATATGGTTTTTTTTAAATATTAGTTGCAAAATTTACATTTTTTTTTTAATTTAATTTTGGTGATTAATAAACAAATCACAGTTTTCATTTGTTTAATTATGGATTAAAATCGGAATTAAAGTCCCGTGGTTTAAGGTAATGGTGCTAATTTCTAATTTTGTCATTAGCGAATTAAGTAACAATTACTTTTTAGATACATTGTATATTACATCGCGCGTTACAAATAATCTTTGATGTTATACAAAGTCTTTGCTAATTACTTTCACACATTTTTTATTCATATCATTTACTCAAAATTGTGAAGATATACATAAAAACGCGTATTTTCTACATCAATTCAGTTTTATTAAAATTAAGCGTGTTTCCTATTAATATTGCCTCATAAATAGTGAAGGAATAGTATTACAGACTTTTTGTGTGTATATTTCTCATAATCATATTACTTTATTAAATGATAATTTTTTAAATGATAATGTCTGTTTTGTGTATTGCGTGCAAGGAGACTATTCGTCCTTTACAACATGCCGTCACATGTGACATTTGTGAGAAGGTGCAACACTGGTGAGTAATGTTTCATTTTTCAGTTTATTGTTTTGTAAGACATGATAATGTTACATTGGCAATGAACGTTTATACTAAATGAAATATTGAATTGTGTGTAATAGTTTACGGAAATGTAATTATTGACTGCGTAATAATTTATGGAAGCTGACCCCAATAGTTATCAAAATAAAAAAATACTGTCAGTAATTTTAGGTCAAGGATATAGTTGAAGATATGTATTTATTGACTTGGTCTGTCAGATATTTATAAAAATATATATGACTCACTACTAAAACAATTAAAATTCGTTTTTGCAACAGTGAAAATTAAAATGAGCGTGCTTTAAACTGTATCCAATAAAATAATTAAATAATAAAGGATTTATTTTTGATACACATTTAATAAAGAGCCATAAATACAGATTGAACTCTATTATTTTTTTTTGTTCTGTTAACAGTTAATGGCCCCCTATCCCCTATTTGTGTGATCTAAATGATGAATGGACCGACAAATGGAGGGCAAACCTTAGAAAATCCCCTTCCGTTAATCAGTGGGGGACAATAAAAAAATTAAAAAAAAATAAAAAACTTTTTAGCTACCTTTTAAAGCTTTAAACCCCTTTTCCCACATTAAATCTTCATCCACTTTTTGAGGGTTTTCTTTCCGTGCAACTTTCCTGAATTTTTAAAAATGAAAAGTTTTTAAAATTTTTAATTAAAAAAGAATAAGAGATAATTTAAAATTTTGGGACTTTCTGGTACTTTTTATGTTCATTATAAAAATTTTGACTTTACATCAGTAGTAAACCATGTAAATAGTAGCAACTTCCCCTTCTGCAGTCAAAATTATTCTTCTTTTTTAGAAATCCATTTTATCACTAAGGTTGGATAGAGTAAGACATTGAAGTTTGAAAGTTTACATAATCATGGCAAAACTAGAAGGGTTTTTGTCACAAAAACATATGTCTCCCAAAACAATGTATGATTCTGATCACTCTGTGAATTTTGGTGGAAATCCTGCCAGTAGTTTGACCTGTGATAGCCGAATTTAAGCTCTGGCAGCCATTTTGTACAACGCATCACAACGTGCAGGTGACAACTAGGGATGGCAATGATCACTTATGTGGAGTTTCATTGAAATCACACCTGTAGCTTGACCTGTGAAAGCCGGACATGATTTTCTTTTTATAGCTCTGGCAGCCATTTTGTCCAGCAAAGGGAAACAGCTGAGATATGCACAAATAGGGATGTAACTGAACACTCCTGTGCAGTGCCACCACCAGCTTGACTAAATATAAAAGCTGGACAAGATTTTTCTATCTATAGCTCTGGCAGCCATTTAGTGAAGCGAAGGGGAACTTGCCAGCGATGTGCACAACTAGAGATGGTACTGTTTATTCCTGTAAAGTTTGGTTGAAATCCCACCAGTAGTTTGACCTGTGATAGCCATACAAGATTTTTCTATTTTTTTAGCTGTGGCAGCCATTTTGTGCAGCAAAGCGGATCATGCCGGTGATGTGCACAACTAGGGATGGTACTGATCATTCCTGTAAAGTTTGGTTGAAATCCCACCAGTAGTTTGACCTGTGAAGGCTGGATGGGATTTTTCTATTTTTAGCCCTAGCAGCCATTTTGTGAAGCGAAAAGGAATGTGCCAGTGATGTGAACAACTAGGGATGGTACTTATCACTCCTGTAAATTAAGTTTGGTTGAAATCCAAACAGTAGTTTGAACTGTGAAGGCCAGACATTAGCTTAAGGTGGACGTATGGACAACCAGACAGACTGACAACAAAGGTAAAAACACTATGTCTCTGAGACATAATTATATATAATAATGATCATTAAACTAACACTTTAAAACTAATGTAGCAATCTAAAGTCTTACCAAAGTTCTCGTTTGTTCCCCAGGTACTGATGGAAAGTCAAGATTCATTTTCCTAAAAAAAAAAAGGTTAAAAATTTACCTAAGGTTCTCAGTCCTTTTCTGATAGCAATAAATAAAAGAAACAATAAATAAATGTCTCACTTAAAAAATATTATCAATTATACATGTATATAAGAATTTTATGGAGCTTAATAATTGGTAACAATGTGAATTGCCATTTTTAGTTATGAGAAAAATTAGAAAATTTTTGAACTGCCTCACTAAAAACATTTCAGTATCTTTAATAACAATTTTCATTTTGGTCAAAAAATTGCCAAATTACGACATTCCCCCTCCCCACCTCTCCTAACAGAAATAGGGTACATGTAGTCTGTTTGCTGCACACTCTTGACATTCAAAGTGCAATAATCACCTATAGTTACAAACCTGGTAAATGTGAGCTATTCAATACCCGAGAAACATTTCTATAATTGACAGTCCAGCAAAAATAGATTTTCTCATTGGTTGTCTCCCTTATAAATATGAATCATTTTTATTTGGTTTATTGCCAACCACAAATTATATTGAAATCTTCATTGTAACCCATGTCATTATACGGATATAATGCTTTAGATGATCTAGATATAAATTAACAAGCTGTCCTGAACATAAAAAATATGAAATTTAATAGTTTGTCCTTTTGGCCTTGAAACCCATTCTGACCTTATGATATTCATTTCCTTATCAAGGTTGTGGGTAAAATCAATTCAATAATGATATTGAAAATATTATATGTAAATAAACATACACAAATTCATATGAACATAGATGTATAGCAGCAATTTCTACTTTAGAACACAAATTCATATATACTCACCTTTTAGGCTTCTAAAGTGACTAATCAGCCTAATGGCTCTTTTGACCTTTTCCCCAAAACTGATGCAACAAATTGCAATCTTTTTTTTGTAAATTTTAACACTAAAATTTTACAATATTTAGATTCCAATAGATCTATATGAAATTAATTCAATTATTGTCACATCACCAATCTATTATGTGTTAAATAAAAGATAACTATTCTTTAAACTCAACTCAATTGAGCTGCGCATTAACTTTTCACTAACGGTGTAACAGTAAATTTTCACTAACGGTGCAACCGTAAATTTACACGTACTTTCGGATCGAAATTGACATTAAGCGCGCGAACATTTGAAATCAATATCTATATAGCTATGACAAATTACACAAGTATTGATAAAGAACCCACTTCAGTTGTAAGCACTCAAGTTACATACATATTTTACTTCCTTCATAAAACAATATATTATACTAAATAAGCTTCACAAGTCATATTGTATTTTAGATCAAGGTAGTGATTGTCACAGTTCAAAAATAACGACTCGAGTTAAAGGTTGAAATGATACCTTCTGACATAACAAGAGACCCCATAGTTGAAACTGTCATGCAATTGTATTAAAAATACAGATAATACAGCAATTCAAATGCTATTTAATTATGCACAAGGTATTGTTCAGCAATTATTGACCTAGATATTGAATCTGAATTTGAATATTCAATAAACTTTTGTTGGTAATTATAGGATTGGTAGTGTTTATGTATAGTACAACAATATAATTATGTATAACTTAAAATTACCAGCATATCACTTGCCTTACTAACCTCTGTGACTTTCAGTGAAAATAAATTTAAAATTAAGAAAGTATGATCGAGTCATATGAATTTTTTATAACTATGATTATATTTCGTAAAACAACACCATTATGTATCATGCATGCAAATCACTATGTAAAGCTGTACTTATTGAAAGTAACGGAATGAAAAAAAAATGTATTTATCCAAATTATGAAGTTAAAATCAGCTAAAAATGAACCAATTTATCAGCTCATGTTTCAAAGTGTTAAAATAAAAAATCTGTTTATGTTAACTACAAAGGTTTGTCCAAGAATGGAACTTGCAACTATGTCGTTACAATTCAGTCGTATACCCACCACTAGGTCATCGAGCAGTATTTATTGATTTATAATCGAGAGCTATACTTCTTTAAAATTATCTAAGCGTAAATCATAATAAATTAGGAAAATCAACAAAAAACCTTCTGAATATTAATGAGTATCAGGTCAATATTGCCAAACAATACTGTTAACAAATGTTTAAGCCAGTAATTATATCAGATTACAGTTTAAGTTATGCAGAAGCAGGTATCTAATCAGGTTATAGGGTGGCCCTCACTGATCGCCTTTTGCTCAAGGTTAAACTATCAAATACTTCAAATAAAGGCAATGTTACATATAGTTCCTCCCTTGGGAGAATTAAGTTACCTAAATGTTGTAATGGATATGTTTAACTTGTAAAAGGTTAATAATGGTATACACAGTGAGAGTAAAAGTTAGCATGTTTCCAGAATAAACTAGAACTGCCACTATCATGGCGTGAATACCCCAGCATACCATTTTGTCAGAATCAACAGTGGCCATTAAGAACTCAAGGACAACCTCCCTGCCAAATCTGAGGTTACTTAGCCAGTGCATTGCTAAGTTATGTATTCTACATGCTTCAAATTAGAAAATGTCAAAATCAATACACTCTGGACAGGCATTCTGAAGCAATTGAGGGGAAAAGCTTTTTGAAGTCAAGGCCCCTGTGACCTTGACCTTTGACATGGTGACCTCAAAATCGATAGGGGTCATCTACTAATCACGACTAACCTCCATGCCAAATATGAAGACTGTGGGTCATAGGAATCTTAAGTTATTGGGCGGAAAAGCTTTTTGAAGTCAAGGCCCCTGTGACCTTGACCTTTGACCTGGTGACCTCAAAATCAATAGGGGTCATCTACTAATCACGACTAACCTCCATGCCAAATATGAAGACTGTGGGTCAAAGGAATCTTAAGTTATTGGGCGGACAAGCTTTTTTGAAGTCAAGGCCCTGTGACCTTGACCTTTGGACCCAGTGGCCTCAAAATCAATAGGGGTCATCTACTAATCATGACTAACCTCCATGCCAAAATATGAAGACTGTGGGTCATAGGAATCTTAAGTTATTGGGCAGACAAGCTTTTTGAAGTCAAGGCCCCTGTGACCTTGACCTCTAACCTGGTGACCTCAAAATCAATAAGAGGTCCATCTAGTAATCACGACTAACCTCCATGCCAAATATGAAGACTGTGGGTCATAGGAATCTTAAGTTATTGGGAAGACAAGCTTTTTTGAAGTCAAGGCCCCTGTGACCTTGACCTTTGACCTGGTGACCTCAAAATCAATAGGGGTCATCTACTAATCAGGACTAACCTCCATGCCAAATATGAAGACTGTGGGTCAAAGGAATCTTAAGTTATTGGGCGGACAAGCTTTTTGAAGTCAAGGCCCCTGTGACCTTGACCTTTGACACGGTGACCTCAAAATCAATAGGGGTCATCTACTAATCACGACTAATCTCCATACCAAATATGAAGACTGTGGGTCAAAGGAATCTTAAGTTATTGGGCGGACAAGCTTTTTGAAGTCAAGGCCCCTGTGACCTTGACCTTGGACCCAGTGGCCTCAAAATCAATAGGGGTCATCTACTAATCATGACTAACCTCCAGACTGTGGGTCATAGGAATCTTAAGTTATTGGGCAGACAAGCTTTTTGAAGTCAAGGCCCCTGTGACCTTGACCTCTAACCTGGTAACCTCAAAATCAATAGAGGTCATCTAGTAATCACGACTAACCTCCATGCCAAATATGGAGACTGTGGGTCATAGGAATCTTAAGTTATTGAGCGGACAAGCTTTTTGAAGTTAGGGCCCCTGTGACCTTGACCTTTGACCTGGTGACCTCAAAATCAATAGGGGTCATCTACTAATCAGGACTAACCTCCATGCCAAATATAAAGACTGTGGGTCATAGGAATCTTAAGTTATTGGGCAGACAAGCTTTTTGAAGTCAAGGCCCCTGTGACCTTGACATTTGACCCGGTGACCTCAAAATCGATAGGGGTCATCTACTAAGTCACGACTAACCTCCATGCCAAATATGAAGACTGTGGGTCATAGGAATCTTAAGTTATTGGGCGGACAAGCTTTTTGAAGTCAAGGCCCCTGTGACCTTGACCTTTGACCCGGTGACCTCAAAATCGATAGGGGTCATCTACTAATCACGACTAACCTCCATGCCAAATATGAAGACTGTGGGTCATAGGAATCTTAAGTTATTGGGCGGAAAAGCTTTTTTGAAGTCAAGGCCCTGTGACCTTGACCTTTGACATGGTGACCTTTAAAATCGATTGGGGTCATCTACTAATCACGACTAACCTCCATGCCCAAATATGAAGACTGTGGGTCATAGGAATCTTAAGTTATTGGGGCGGAAAAGCTTTTTGAAGTCAAGGCCCCTGTGACCTTGACCTTTGACCTGGTGACCTCAAAATCAATAGGGGTCATCTACTAATCATGACTAACCTCCATGCCAAATATGAAGACTGTGGGTCAAAGGAATCTTAAGTTATTGGGCGGACAAGCTTTTTGAAGTCAAGGCCCCTGTGACCTTGACCTTTGAGCTGGTGACCTCAAAATCAATAGGGGTCATCTACTAATCATGACTAACCTCCATGCCAAATATGAAGACTGTGGGTCAAAGGAATCTTAAGTTATTGGGCGGACAAGAAAAAACCGACGGACGGCCGGACAGCCGGACGGCCGGACAACCTGATTCCAGTATACCCCCCTTACAACTTTGTTGTGCGGGGGTATAATAAATCAATTACCTCTTCAGCTTCAGTTTTAATTTCTTCTTTGACAGTTACATTACTTCCCAGCAACCTTTCTATTTTAATCGTCTTAGCAGGTGAGACTTCCTCGGATTTCTTCGCAGGGTCCCCTGATGGTCGTTTCTGTGCCCTTGATATTATAACTTTTTTGTTATAAAACAGCACACACTGTACAAGAGCCCTATAATTATGGTCATGTTAAGTACAGTTTTCAAGTAAGTCAAAGAATAAGGCATTATGAAGAGAAGGTTTACATAACAGGTAACATTATATGTAATGTCTTAAGGGTTGGTGTTATTAAGTTTGAAGAAAATCACTCATATACACAGGAATTTCTTTTCAAGTAGATCTAATCAAGGGAAAATACTCTTAAAGAAGGCATAATAGGGCTTATTGTTCTTGCACACACTGCACTTCCTACCATTGTGCAATGTCAATGACTTAAGTTTGAAGAAAATCTCTCAAGTTTGTTTTGAGTGTTTCTTCGGAATAATCTGACAAATGGGAAGAACCCTAAAAGTAATCAAGGTAGAATTATTATGTTTACATAATGCACTTCCTCCCAATATACTATGCCAGTGTATTTGAAGTTTGAAGAAATTCCCTCAAGTACTTGGAATTAATTACTTCGATCAAAATAATGTTTGAAGAAAATTGCTTAAGTACTTTTGGAGTAATAACAAACTAGACCTATCACTGAAGGTGATTAATACCCCCACCAGCAACTTTGACTTTTTGAAAAAAAAGTAGTCTGAAGAAAAATTTGAACACAAACTATCAACTGTGTACAAAGAAATATTTCAATTAATTGTAATCGCAACTGGGGTCTCGAAATAAGCTTGCTATACACCAAGTTTGATTTCAATATCCCATTTCAAACTCTAGTTTTTGTCCGGAAACCATTTTTCTATTTTTAGTAACACTGTAACGGTGACCTTGACCCTAGAGGGTCCAAATGCAATACCAACCCAGGTCTTCATATAAGCTTCCTATACACCAAATAAGATTACAATATCTCATTCCTAACTCTAGTTATTGTCCGAAAACCATTTTTCTATTTTTCTAACAGTGACCTTGACCTTCACCCCAGGGGGCCCAAATGCAATACCAACCAAAGTCTTTATATAAGCTTGCTATACACCAAGTTTGATAACAATATCTCATTCCTAACTCTAGTTATTGTCCGGAAACCATTTTTCTATTTTTAGTAACACTGTAACAGTGACCTTGACCCTAGGGGGTCCAAATGCAATACCAACCCAGGTCTTCATATAAGCTTCCTTTACACCAAATTAGATTACAATATCTCATTCCTAACTCTAGTTATTGTACGGAAACCATTTTTTTTATTTTTAGTAACACAGTAACGGTGATCTTGACCCTAGGGGGTCCAAATGCAATACCAACCCAGGTCTTCATATAAGCTTCCTATACACCAAGTAAGATTACAATGTCTCATTCCTAACTCTAGTTATTGTCTGAAAACCATTTTTCTATTTTTAGTAACGGTGACCTTGACCTTGACCCCAGGGGGTCCAAATGCAATACCAACCCAGGTCTTCATATAAGCTTGCTATATGCCAAGTTTGATAACAATATCTCATTCCTTACTCTAGTTATTGTCTGGAAACCATTTTTCTATTTTTAGTAACGGTGACCTTGACCTTGACCCTAGGGGGTCCAAATGCAATACCAACCGGAGTTTCCACATAAGGTTGCTATATACCAAGTTTGATTACAATACCTCATTCCAAACTCTAGTAATCGTCCGGAAACCATGATGTGGACCGACCGACGGACCGACCGACCGACCGACCGACAAGCTGACTCCTATATACCCCCCTAAACCTCGTTTGTGGGGGTATAATTAGGCAAAATTGGGATGGACACGCAGAGATCATTCCCTTTGCCTGTCTAGAGGGAATAAACTAGGGAGCAGTATGTGGCCTAGTGGTTGTCTGCTTCTAAATTATCTGACAATTAGCCTTCTAATGTGAACTTGACCTTTAGGCAGCGCAACCATGGCATGGGTTCTGCACAAGCCTTAACCTTTTTTAAGCAAAATTTGAACTCAATCTTTAATTTATGAATTTTCAACTGTGTACAAAGAATTATTTCAAATAATTGCAATCCCAACCAGGATCTTCATATGTGCTTGCTTTTTCCTAACTCTAGTTAATGACTGAAAACCATTTTCTATTTTTAGTAATGGTGACCTTGTACTTGAGACCCCAAGGGGTTCAAAAGGAATACAAACCGGGGTCTTCACTAAGCTTGCTATATACCAAGTTTGATTACAAATTATCTCATTCCAAACACTTACCATTTTTTGACTCCAGGGGGTCCAAAATCAATACCAACCATGGTTTCAACATAAGGTTGCTATATATACCAAGTTTGATTACAATAAATCATTCCTAACTCCAGTTATCATTTGGAAACTATGAAGAAGACCTACAGACCAACAAGCTGACTCCTATACAATATATATAGTAACCGTTGTTTGTTGGGGTATAATAAAAAACAAGGTTTATCTATTTTTAGCTCCGGTGACCTAGTTTTTCATCCAAGATGACGAATGTTCGAACTCATCTGAGCTATCACCTAAACAAGCATCCTGACAAAGTTTGATGATGATTGAGGCAAAAATGTGAGCGCTAGAGTGTTAACAAACAAGTGTGGAGGGACGACGGACATTCAACGATCCTAAAAGCTCATCCTGAGCTAGCTCATGTGAGCTAAAACCTATCAAACCAACACAGTATAGGTCAATTATGGAGACTTTCCAGCTTTACGGGTGGAGGAAGATGACAGGTGCCCTTCAAGCATTATTTCAGCATGACTGGGCACCACCTATAGAACCACTGACATTCTGTAAACTAGCTGGATAGCTTCCTCACATCAAAGAATCACAGGTGCGTGTCCAGATTTGAACCCACAGCTGTAAAGGGTAAGTGGCTTGAAGTAATCAACACACAGGAACTAATGAAATTTTTCTAAGAAATTTCAAATTATGCAATTTTATAGATTGTATTAGATTCATGTTTTAATAAAATTGATAATTCATGTTCATACTTTTTAACATTATTTCCAAACATCTGAATTTCTGAAACTTCCAAAATCATAACATTTTGGCTAGTCCCACAGGTGTTAGGTTTTCAGAAGTTACACTGCAAAACAATATTTCAAATCAATAAAATACATGTGGTAACCTTCAAACTCTGCAATTTAACTTAAGGTATACATTGGAATAACAAAAACAATTCAAAACAAGAAATATACAATAAAGAAAACACAACAAACCAAAAAAAAAACACAAAAAAACATGATTTATTTTAGAATGTATTTCTATTATTGCAGAATTATACAACATTTGTCTATGAAGATGATTCAGTATAGTAACACAAAATTTAAATTTTCAATTTTTGCAATAATTATAACAGTAAAAAAAATTGTTTATGATGTCCAATAATTTTTTTTTTTAATTA